>NW_004524775.1:2878199-2887344 GCF_000260255.1 Octodon degus
TTTAAGTGCCTGCTTAAGCAAAGCAGGCTCAGGATTCTGTGGCTGGATCCCCACATCCTCGTGCCTTACCAGACCTGCCCTTAAGGCATCCTGAGGCAGCCAAAAAAAAAAAAAAAATCCTTCTGATCCCCTTGCCTTAGCCTCCTGCTGGGATTAGAGACATGCACCACCACATTCAGCTCTAAAAGACTTTATGTTCAACTTAATCCCCATTAGGAGATACTAGGAGCACGGAAACTTAAGAGATGAAATCTTTAGGACATGATTAGGATTAAAGTCATGGCACTGAATACTGGAGGCTTTCTAAGAAGAGACAGACACCAGAAAGACAGACAAACACACACATACCCTCCTCATTTCATGCCACATGATGCTCTGTACCACCTTGGGACTGACAGCAAGAAGGCCGTCATCAGACAGTCCTCCTCCTTCTACCTCAAGACACATGAGCCAAAATAAACCTTTTTCTTTTAAAAGAAAACTACTTTATAGTATCTCTCTATAGCCAGACAAAAAGACAAACACAGAATCTAAAATTCACTCCCCTCACAGCCAAGCACAGAACATCAGCTGCTAAGAACAGAGGCACTAACTCAGTGGGTGAAAAGCAACATGGTCAATACACAGCACAAGGGCCAGAGATATAGCTCAGTGGACTAATCGCTTGCTTAGGTAAGCACAGGGCCAAGGTTCGATCCCTGGCTCTGCATGAGCCAGTGATGGAGTCCGAACGTGGTGGCAGGCACCTGTAATCCCAGCACTAGGGAGGCAGAAACCAGGAGGATCACTACGAGTCTGGGCTGTGTACTGAGACCTTGCACAAAAAAAAAAAAAAAAAAAAAAAAAAAAAACAGCAGACAACACCAATGTTGAGACACTCTCTTCTGACTTGACACACACCATGCAAAAGCAGGGTCCTGAGCCTATGGCTCAGAGTGGACTTTGCCCATTCACTGCCATATAGAAGAATCCTGATAGCTCAGAGGGTGTTTCGCCTTGTCAACATAATGCACATGTGACTTCCCATGCCTGCCCCATCTGACTTTCAGCTGTCATCAAATACAAGCACCTCCCAAGACAATCACTACTGTGACACGCACCCTGGCCTTGTTATACCAGCTTAACTAAAACAAGTAAAATAAGCACACTCCCTGAACACCAAGTGCCAACTTACATGTGTGTCCACCTCGGCCTGCGGTGTGTCTTTGCTACAGATGATGCTCTGGAACCTCTGCAGCAGAGGAAGCAGGGGGGCACTGGTGCCCTGGGCAGAGCGTTCATTGTCCGTTTCCTGAGCCCCACTGTCCCACAGTTGAAGCAACAACAGGATGGCAGACAACATTTGGCTAAAGGAGAAAACATATTTATTCTCTAATAAACACAGATTAACTTTTTTGCTATGGTCAGTAAAAAATAGAAAGACAGCTAAGTAAAAGTAAAATAACATGGGGCCGGGGAGATGGCTCAGTAGAATAAGCGCTTCCCTGGCAAGCACAAGGGCCTGAGTTCAATCCTTGGTTCCGGAAAAAAAAAAAAAAAAAAAAAAAGTAAAATAACATTAAAATAATGAATGCCATGGAGACAATAACCCCAATCAATACTAAGATTTTATCACTAGACACCCACCCTGTGCTGACAGGAAGCACAGAACCAGTTAAGACATTCAAGTAATACTTTTTACAGGACATTTCTGGTATCTTAAATCAATGGAATAAAATAAGAGGGAGAAAAAAAATAGAACAAGTCCTAAATATTTAAACAAATAAGCACAAAAAAGAAAAAAAAAAAAAAAAAAGCGTAACTCAACCTGGCTTTAGAAGAAAGCTGGGACATGGTTCCCTGACAGAAGACCACACATTTGCTGCAGCCAAGAGTGCTTCTGCGAAATTCCTCACCGTGCACACGGGCATCTCTGGGAGCTGTAGGGGCCACTCACCTCAGTGTGCCTCTCTGCACAGCCAGTTCCAGCAGGATGGCCAGGGCCAAGTGCTGGTCCTGCAGAGGGACTCCTCCGGGACCTTTGGTGCCTGGTGTCCCGTGAACATCCCTACAGTGGCAGCAATGGGGACAAGCCATCAGTATTACTGACAGCAGCACACTAAAATCACTAATATTTTTAAAACATTAATTATGCTCTCTCTTCCAGGGAAAGACATATTAATATTCAGAATCAGCTTTCTGAGATTTTTTTTTTTTTTTTGTGGAACAGGGATTGAACTCAGGCCCGTGCACATTCTTCTGAGCTATCTCCCTGGCCCCTGGTTTCTGAGAGTTGCTATATAAATTTACTCTGAAATCTTAAAATGTGCAATCAATTTAGAAAGGTATGGTTGTTTTGTTGGGGGGAAGTTATAGGAAATCCTAGGACTGAACCCACGGTCTCCTTCCTGCATGATGAGCAAGTTTTACCACTCAGCTACACCCAAGCCCCTAAAGATATATTTTTATTAAAAATATTAATGAAGCACAGGGTTCTGAGTTCAATCCCGGTACCATGAAAAAAAAGAGAGAGAGAAAAAAAAAAAGAAAAAGAAAGAGAGAAAAAGAAAGGTATGAATGGAGACACTATATTATACAAGAAAACACAACCCAAATTTTTTTTTTTTTTTTAATGTATTTAGTACAGGGTCTAAAGGGTCTACAGGGTCTTACTATGTAGATTGGACTCCTAATGATTCTCCTGTTTTCAGCCTCCCAAGCACTGGGTTTGCAGGCGTGTGCCACTGTGCCCAGTCTCAATCAATGTCTCAGCGCACGCTGGGGGTGGAGCCAGCACAGCACACCTGGGATTGAACCCGGGCCTCTGTGCTCTGCCTAAGTAGGCACTTTAGTCCGCTGAGCTATCTGGCCAGCCCTAACCCAAATTTCTGAAACACAAATTAAGTGTCATCATTACTCAAAATATGGGTAGAAAAATATTTAGACATGCTTCCAGTCTGAAACAAATTCAAAGACCCTAACAAAATGTGTAACACTCAAGACCAGATTTCTTCCTTCTCCTTACAATGATTCATGTTTTTAAAACTAGAAAGAACAGCTATATGCTATAATGTGGATATTAAACACATCTCAAAGCCCATGTGCTAAGCGCTAGGGGTAAGAGAGGATGAGGAGAATCAACCCCAGGGCCTCGCTCATGGTAGCAAGGACGCCCCCCGGCACCAGCTTCAGGTTCTGGCCTTGAATCTCAGCTGCTCATTCCCGTATTATCAAGACTTCATGTTGACTGTAAACATCACCAAGAGGCACACAAGAAGGGCTCACTTCATCAAACTTTTTATTACAAAAAAGTTTATACTAAATCATTAAATACAAAAATAAACAACAAAAGCATCTGTCACTTTCCACGCCACTCAATGTGACAGCTCCTTGGGTTAAATCGGAGGATCACAAATCATCTAAAAGGCAGAGAACCAAAATGTAGAAGCAAAGGGCTGACAGTGCGCTGGAAGCTGAGGTGAAGAGCCAGCCCACTGGGCTTCCTAGCCCTACAGAGGGGCGAGAATGAGTCTCAGGCTCAGTGGAAGACTCCCACAGGAGGGTCTGAAGGGACAACTCACCCTGTCACGACGGACCTGAGGAACCTGGCTGCTCTCTCTACCACCTCCAGCCACACGGAGGATACCGAGCTCTCGTCGAAGAGGGATGCCTCGGGCAGAGCTCGCAGGGCATCCAGGGACTCTTGCAACAGCTCACTGCAGAGGTCCGCGTCCTCACCTAGGCACACCTTCAGTCAGAAGAGGCCCTCGAGCCTCCACCAGTGCTGACTGGAACAGCACCTCCTTCCTGCTGCGCCCCGACCAAGGTGACGAGATACCACCGTCACCTGTCCAAGCCCTCATTTGACACATCCAAATCTCACAAGACTGTCTCACAGTCAATTCTGCACTCAATGACACTCAAGAAGGCAAGAGAGGCTGAATATTCCTTACATGAAATGCTTGGGAACAGAAGTGCTTTTCAGATCTCAGTTGTTTTGGAGATTTTGGAATATTTGCATACATCCTGACACCTCTTAGAAATGAGACTCTAGCCTACACATGAATGTTAGTTGCTCCACACACACACATCCAGCCTGAAGAACTATATGCAAGATTTTTAGTGCACCTGCTCATCTCATGAGGTCAAGTGTGGAATTTTCCATTTACAGGTTCTTCTCAGTGCCAACAATTCAGGATTTTGGAGCATATCGGATTTTAAATTTTTAAGTTTAGTATGCTCAACCTGTACTAACACTTTATTCTTCAAGAAATAAATCAGTACTAATGCATTCCATAGTGGTGGTTACTGAGACAAGGTAGGGAAATAGGAAGGGAGAATTGCATAAACATTTTTTTCTTTTTTAAAAATACGTGTTTTTTAAATATAGTTAAATATTCTGTAGCCTCTCATTATACAAACAATAAAACTGAGACCAAGAAGGCATACATGATCACTCCTAGCACACATGGCTGTAGACTCGAACATGGGAGGTAAATCTCATGATATCTCAGTGAAGCAGAAGAAAGTCTGACACACATACCTGACCGCCAGGCCCTTCGTAAGAATGCAAAGGCAAAGGAAAGTGCTGCTCGGGATCCAACTCTAGCAAGTCCTTCCACACCTCTGCCTGTGGGCCGGGCACTGCAGATACATACACACGGGGGTAAAGAGTACAGTGGTCAGTCAGAGGGCTGCAGACATACCAAAATAAAGTAACTCTGTAGTACTTACCCGTCCTCATGTGGCTTATCATTTGTTTGTGATTTAGAAATGTTAACAAGTCATAATTTCATTTTGTATGATGTTATAAAAATTATCTTGCAAAAAATTAGAAAAGGGGCTATAATATAAAAATGCACGTGTAATATAAACTTGATCATGCACAGTAAGTTAACTTTATTTTTTAGTACGATACATAGAATTTCACACAAACATGTAGCATTTCTGCTAAAAACTCAATGATGATAATAATAACTGGGAAATATTACTAATAAGTTAATGATACAGAATGATGTCCTCAAGATACAAGGTGACACTGCATTAGAAGTGACAATGTGGGGCTCAGAGGGTTGCTGGACCTGATGGGCCACTACATGGACACCTACACTCATGGGAGGCCTGAAGAGAGAACAGGGAGCACTAGAATACTGCTGATGGCTGCCTTAAGAAGGACACGGGTAGCCAAGAAGTGGAAGTCTTTCCTTTAACAAGAAAAGTGTACTGGGTTCAACCTCCAGTACCACAATACTACTACTAATAATAATAGTAATGATGATGATGATGGTGATGATTAATACCAAGTTTAAAATTAAAAAAAAAGTGCTTCGAGTTTAAAGTATGTGGAGAACTGCTTTAGAATTATCTGTAGCACATGGAATTCCCACCCTCCCCTTTTTAGAGACGCTTGATAAAATGAAGGTAGTTTTATCATTTTGAAAGTAAACTTGATTTTCTAGAAGTCTCAGAACTAGTCAGATCGGAGCCAGGGAGATGGCTCAGTAGAATAAGAGCTTCCCTGGCAAGCACAAGGGCCTGAGTTCAGTCCCCAGTTCCACCAAAAAAAAAAAAAAAAAAAAAAAACCTAGTCAGATCAACACTATAACAAAATTTACTTTAGGTTTATTTGTGGATCATCAGTTCATTTTGTAGAAGCCCTAATTAGTCTATGAACCTTGTTAAAATAAATTCATTTTCTTTCAAGGAAACTAGTACTTTTTTTTTGTATTTTAGGGAAGTGTGGTCTACAGGGTATTCAGGGTCTCACTACTAGATCTGACGTGTAGTGATCTGCCTGTTAACAGCCTCCCAAGAACTGGGATTATAGGCATGCGCCACCATGCCCAGTCTCTACTGCTGTCTCAGTGTACCCCGGGGTCAGGGCCAGCACAGCAGGCCTGGGGATCGAACCCACCAGTACCTGCGCCTGCTTACAGGTGCTGTAATTCACTGAGTTATTTGGCCAGCCCAGAAAACTAGTATTTTTAAGAAAACCTACAGATTTAAATTCTGGTGTGTTCAGTTTCAGTGTCTGATCTGGCCTGGTTTAATACTCCTACATAACAGCACCATACCTGAGGTCCTAAAGATGGTGCCTGGGAACCATATTTGATTTCAACTTGTACTCTGCTATTTACTATATATGTGACCTTAGGCAAGTTGCTTTACATCAATGTACTATAGCTTTCTATTAAGTTTAAATACAACCTGCTTCTTTTCTCTTTCTTTTTTTTTGGGGGGGGGGGTGGGGGAGGCGGAGGGAGTCTCACCATGCAGTTCAGGGTGATCATGCCCTCACTACGTAGCCCAAGCTGGTCTCTCCAGCTCACAGCACTCCTTCTGCCTCAGCCTCCCCAAGTGCTGGGATTATAGGCATGGACCACCACACTCAACCAACAACATCATTTTTAAAAGAAAAATGTGTGTGTATGTATGTACTGTATTAAAAATTAGAACATATCGTAGGAAACACAGTCCCCAAAACAAAAAATCCACATGCTAAGTGTAAAGGAAAGAGGACCACTCCAAAATCTGCCCTTGGACAAAGCTCTCCCAGGAGCCACTCTGAGCTATGCTCACTCAGCCCTCAGCCTGCACAGTGTAAGAACCACCAGCTGTCTAGTAAGCAGCTCTTTAGTTTATAGATTCCAGAAAAAGAAAGAAAAGGCTTGGACCCACTCCCATCTACAAGTCAGTAATCTAACCCTTAGCTAGTTTCACAAAAAAATATATATAGTACACCATGATACAGTAGGCAGAGAAATGAGGAAAGGAAGATGACAGAACCTTAGAAGGTATCACTCCACATCTATCAGAATAAAAGGGACAAAACCGTTGCTGACAAGGATATGGAGAAACTGACACTCATAGACAGCTGGTGAATATGTAAAACACACAGTGACTCATGGAAACAAGTGTGGCAATTTCCTAAACCTAAATCCAAGACCCAGCAACTCTACTACTCCTGGGCATTCATCTCTCTCAGAAGAAACTTAACATGTACACAAAGACTCTGCCTGAACTGTCACAGCAGTTTCACTTGTAATATTCCAAAACTGGGGAACAAAGCTGTGGTGCATCTGTATCGTGAACTGCTACTGAGCTACGACAATAAATGCAAAAAAAAATTAGAGAAGACTCTCAAGGGAATGATACTAGGTGAAAAAAGCCAAACTCAAAAAGTTAGATATTAGTGGTCACCAGGGGTTAAGGTAGGCAGAGTAGGAAAAAGGTGAGTAGGCATACAAGATACTTTGCCAATGGAGAGAGGGCCCTACAGCCCAAAGCTGGTATGTGTAAGAACTGCTCATTCCACAGAATTACTTCTGTTTTTTGGTGCAGATAAAAGAGGGCTTTGGTTATGTACAGGGCTGCAGTTGGCTGCCCTGCACAAGTTTAGCCAGTGTTCACCATCTGACATGAGGCTTCGATATTCTAGCGGCTATTAGTCAATGCCTCAGAGAGAGTCAGCTGATGTATTACCAGATATCCACAAATTAAAAATCACATGACTGGAAGTATGTCTTATAATAAAAGAATCATATCAGGAAGGAAAAGCAAAGCATCTAAACTACTGAGGCACAAAACACCCTCTAACTGTTCCCTGAACAGTAGTGGAAGAAAACAAAAAGGATACAATGTTGAAATCCTATCTTCAAATCTAGACTTAGATATAAACTTTTGGCTACCACAACTACTGACAGAAAAATTATTGTAAATAATGACACAACCAACTGTGGTGACACATTCCTGGAAGCCCAGTTCTTGGGAAGTTGAGGCAGAAGGATCACTGTGAGTTCAAGGCCAGCCTGAACTACACTGCAAGATCGTCTCAGAAGGCCAAATAGGTAAATAAAAATAAATAAAAAATAATGGCCCAGAAGATGCAACACTGTCTGTTACTCTATGAGTAAGTTAATAAAGCCATTCTCCAGATTACACAAAGCACAGAAACAGAGAAAATTAAAATTTCATGTGGTAAAAAACAAGACAACATCGAAACCCTTAAACTTTCCTTTTAAAAAACAGCTTGAATTTTACAGTAAGCTGTCATCAGAGTCCTTTCCTTGTTTTGTTATTACCTTTTCTTGTCCATGGGAGGCTGAGAAACATGGTTGCTTTTCCACTTCACCTTGACACTCTCCTGAAACACACTTCTGTTCAAGGCAATGAAATAGCGCTCCAGGATCACCAGCCTCTGCTTGAGTCTCAGGGCCGAGAGCGTGGTGGTGGCCGACTGCATGGCCAGAGCTTGCTGCTCTTTAACCAGCACAGAGAGGCACTCCTTCAGCTCCTTCACATCTAGAAAAGTCAGTAAGAACAACAACAGCTGCCTGTCAACAGCTTGGGCACCTAATGTTGAGAAGGTAGACAATGACGACAGGAAACACCCTACTGACAAAACGTGCCAAGAACTGGCTCAAACGTTTTGTACATATTAACTCAGGCAATCTCCACACCAAGAATCGGGAGGCAGTACTTTACATCCTTTCCATGAATGAAGAAGCTTGGTCAAAAACCTTGCCCAAGGTCACAGAGGAGTGCAGTATATGACAGCGATCTCTCCGAGCCACCATGTTACTGCCTCTCTATAAATATGTAAAGATGTTCACACAAAATATGAAGGCAACCCTCAGTAGCATGTTTCCTAGACAGAAACAGAAATGTATTTTGTCATGAAACTAAACACAAAATAAAAATGGTATTTCAATAAAGTCACTCAGCATAGCCCGGTGGTGCACGCCTCTAATCGCAGTACTTGGGAGTCTAAGGCAGGAGGATTGCTGTGAGTTAGCTACCAGCCAAGGCCACCCAGTTAAGTTCAAGAACAGCCTACACTACAGAGCAAGACCCTGTCTTAAAAAAAAAAAATTCTCAGCATGCATGCTTCATAAAAGGTAATGAAGTTATGGGATATCTCAATTTTTATTTGGTTTGCATGCTGGGAATTGAACCTAGGGGCTTTGAACATGCTAAGCAAGTGCTCTACTACTAAGCCACCCCCCCCCCAAGTTACGAGATTATTTCGGAGCAGGATAAAGTAATCAAAATGTGTGACAGGACTTCCGGGAACCCCAGACCCAGTCCTAGCCCAGGTCCGGTGAGTGTGTGGAGAGCTTCCTGCTACCCTGCGCCGGCGGGACCAGTCCCAGCCCAGGCGCAGCGT
>NW_004524775.1:2890554-2894129 GCF_000260255.1 Octodon degus
AGCAATTAACCACTAAGAAGAATATATGCAGTGTATTATTTGTTGAAACTGTACTTCCGATTTGATTTGAAACTGTCTCATCGCTATCTGTTTATCAATAAAACTGTAGAAAAAAAATGTGTGACAAGTAAGTGAAGTTTTGTTATACTATTCTATCTCTGCAAATGTTTCAAATATTCACTGGGGAAGACTTTTTTTAAGTAGCTGGAAGACAGTTATAAATGAAAATAACTCAAAGGATTCTCACCTTCTAATTAAGCCTCCATCCACCTAACAGCGAAGACAGAGTCAAACTGTAAATTAAGTCACCCCCCCCCTCCAAGCCCTAACTGGCACACTCCCACAGGTGGGATGCGAGTACTTACGGGCCTCTACTACCTATGTCCTAGCTAATGCCCACCTACACCACGAGGTCAACAGTCACTGGTTTAAAAATTTTAGGCCCCGAGGGGCACCTGCCATACCCCTACCAATTTCCCACAAAAGCAAGACAAGAGTTTTCTGGCCACCCACCACCTGAATATGTCTTCCACAGGAGAGCAGATTGTGAGATGGCACTAAGGAACACATCTCACTCCAGAGAGGCCCACAGTAATACTTCACCCCCACTCACAGATGCCAGGGGCCAGCAAACGCCGCAACAGCAGGAAGATGCCACAGTGGCCTCCAGTGTCAAAAGCTCTGGTAGTTAAGAGCAGGGGGTCACGAAAACTAGATGAAGAAAACTTTTAAAATCCATACTGGACCCAAAAGAGAGAAGCAGAAAGATGTTAAAAAGTCTTCATATTCCAATTTTGCATGTCAGTTCAACTTCTCTCCCAGGAAAGTTGAGAACAAGAAGTAAAAATCTTTTTCTTAAAATCTTGTCTCGGAGCTGGGGAGATGGCTCAGTGGAATAAGTGCTTCCCTGGCAATGGCAAGGCCTGAGTTCAATCCCCGGTTCCGTAGAAAAAAAAAGAAAAAAAATCTTGTCTCCAAGGCATCTGTGCCAAGCACCTTCACAGACAGTCCTATCAGGAACAAATGCACAGCAGATGTTCCTTCCAGGCACTGGATCCAGAAAAAGCTTAACCCTCCCTCTGCAACAGTGGTGACAAACCTATGGCACACCTTACTTATGGTACTGTATGAGTTGTTGCTTCTCAACTAAAACCTCAGTATTCAGATTAAATTGCAATGTTAGCACATTGCAATAAGTAAGTGGGGTTGGGGTTACACTATAGGTACTCATCTCTAAAAGTGCACCATACCTACTCTAGAGTCACTCGGCTTTCTACTAGTAAACAGTACGCTTCCCCTCTGCTAAGCAAAAAAGCAAACAACCCAAATGATTATACAGGAGTTACAAAATAAATGAAATAAAGTCCACAGAACAGAAGGAAAAGTCCACAAATAACACTAGAGATTTCAGTACACCTAAGATAAAGATACCAAGGTGGCCAGATTGCTACTCATTTCTCCCTCCTCATTATGGAGACCCAGTAAGGAAAAAAAAGAGAGCCAGGGGGCTGGGCCCAATTTCCTCGGGGATGTAGAGGCAGATATATTATAAACAAACTACAAGTTTTGCTAGGAGAAGTATTTCTAATCTAGGAAATGTATTTAGCGAGCTTTTGCTAGCCTGGGATTTGTTTTTGGTAAGCACACCTAAAACCATGCAGTATAGGGCGTCACTCACTCCCAGGGACACATAACCCTAACCTATGAAGCTCAACATAAGCCCATGGCTCTCTGGCTATACAAGGAAACACTATGCATCTTAGGTGCATCTGTGGAGGAGTGGTACTGTGTGTGGTGGCTGCCAGTCCAGGGTCTGAGTGGTGGTTGTTTTGGTTTTGAGATGGGCTTCACTATTCAGTTCAGGCTAGTCTTGAAGTAACTGTGCAGCCCAGGCTGGCCTCGAACTCAAGGTGATCCTCCTGCCTCAGCTTCCCAAATTCTGGGATTATAATCTTATACCAGAACAGCAGCTTCAGTCTGAGCATTTTGGGGGCGGGGTGATGGGAGTGCTACACTACTGAGCTAACAGTCCCAGCCCCCACTCAGAGGTTTTTAAACCTCATGGTGTTGGCAGGCACTGGATAGAACACAGGTACTGGAGGCCCTACTCTCATCCCACCACTGGGAGTGTACCAGTCAGAGGGCTGGTAGGAGGTAACTTAATCTACTATTAAATTACCACTGTCTTTACTGTTAAGTGAACTTAAGACTTAATTGGAAGCCCAGAGTCCTTTGAATTATTTTCATTCATGTGACTGTCTTCCAGCTACTTAAAACTGGAGTCTGTAACTCAAGACTATAAAATGGAAACATTACACATGTTAAGCGTGAGGTGACTGTATACCTCACTGTGAGATGGTGTCTCTCCCACTAGGCCGCACAAAACAACGAATGTGAAAGCAACACAGTGTGTCTCACATCTCACCCTGCTTTGCCTGTACCACTTGATTACTTAGACCCTTAAAGCTAGTTAAGTAATGAGGGCTAGCACTAAGCTCTAGGTCAAGTCAATCTGGCACGATAACCTCATCTTGTGTGTGAGTTCAAGTCCTCTAACAAGAAGGTGAAAAACAAGTAGCCAGAAAATTACTTCAGGTAAGAATACTTGGCCAAGGAGCTGGGGAGATGGCTCAGTAGACTAAGTGCTTCCCCAGCAAACGTAAGGGTCTGGGTTCAGTTCCCCGTTCCACCAAAAAAAAAAAAAAAAAAATACTGGGCCAAGCCAAGAACAACCTGACCTCATTATTTCTATAATAGCAAAACACACACTGTTTTTAAGTACACAGAAAATGTTCAACAAAATAGTTTTTATATCCTGGGCCATAATGCAAGTCTGAAAATTTAAAAAGAAAAAAATCACAGAAAGTATGTTTTCTGACCCCAACTACATTAATTAGTTATCATGCAGCCTGGGGATGTAGTTCAGCGGCAGAGAACTGACCTGGCATACACAAGAACCTGATCCTGCTCCTTGCCTTTCACTCCAGAGATTTTAAGCACTAGCAGGAGGTATATGAAAGCCTCCAAAAATTTGGAAATTAACACATTTCTAACAGTAAATGGATTAAAGAAGAAATTATAAGGGAAGTTAGAAAACACTTTCACTGGGGCTGGGGAGATAGCTCAGTTGAATAAGTGCTTGTCTGGCAAGCACAAGGGCCTGAGTTCAATCCCCGGCTCTGGAAAAAAAAAAAAAAAAAAAAAACACTTTCACTGACAGCCGAAAAGATTCTAAGCTCTATACAGCTACTTCAAATTCAACCTGGACTACATGGTGAGATTCTGTCTCAAAAATGGGGTTTTTTCTTAAATGAAAATGAAAGAGTATTTCTAAATCTGTTGCAAAAGCTACTTGGAGGGTATTTACAGCTTTGAATCCTTAAATCAGAAAAAACAAAAGATCTAAAATCAATGATCCTAGCCTTTACCTTAAGAAAACAGAAGAAATAGAAGAGTAGAGAGAACTGAAAGCAAGAAAGAAAAAAAAAAAAAAAAAAAGGAAGCAATAGAAGACTAAAGCAAAAATCTGAAAAGGACAGGAAGACAATGGAGGGGGTCAATAAAGCCAACAATGG
>NW_004524775.1:2894594-2915019 GCF_000260255.1 Octodon degus
AGCCAGGGGTACAGCGTGCTAGCCAGGGGTACAGCGTGCTAGCCAGGGGTACAGCGTGCTAGCCAGGGGTACAGCGTGCTAGCCAGGGGTACAGCTTAGTGGCAGAACACATACTTATGCTGGCACAAGGCTCTGGTATCAACCCCCAAAATAACAAAATCAAAATAAAAATGGCCCAAACATTGAAAAGCACAAAATTAAACAAGGTAAAATAAGAAGCAAAAAATAAAAATATATGTTTAACTTCCCTGAATATAAGGAATAGGTGACTATAAAAGTTCAACTAAGATAAAGAACTACCACTGGGGGAGGAGGGATTTAAAAATAGGAAAAGAAACTGAATTGACATTTCTCCAAAGAACATCTATAAATAACCAATAAGTACATAAAACGACACTCAACATCATTAATCATTAGGGAATGCAAATCAAAAATTGGGATATCACTTCACATTCACTATAGCGGCTATTATCAAAAAAGAAAAATAAGGGCTGGGGAGATGGCTCAGTGGAATAAGCGCTTCCCCAGCAAGCGCAAGGGCCTGAGTTCAATCCCCAGTTCCGCCAAAAAAAAAAAAAAAAAAAAGAAAAGAAAAAGAAATTAGGTACTGGCCAGAATGTAGAGAAATTAGGACACCTGTGCACTGCTGGAAAATGAAAAATAGTGCAACCTCTATGGATAAAAGTTCTTGTTTTTTGTTTTGGTTTTGGTTTTTTGTTTTGTTTTTTTGCAGTGATGGGGATTGAACTCAGGACCCTGTGCTTGCCAGGCAAGCGCTTATTCTACCGAGTTAGCTCCCTGGCCCCACTATGGATAAAAGTTTAATGGGTCTCCAAAAGGCTAAAAAATAAAATTACCATATTACCCAAAAATCCCACTGGTAGGTATGTACACAAAGAATTTAAAGAGCTGGGAGAGTGTGCATGCTTGTAATCCCAGCACTCCTTTTTTAAGTCATTTCAGTGTTAAGTATTATCTCACAGTTTTCATTGCACTTCTCTGACAACTAATGATAAGAGCTCTAATCTTTCCGTGTTAATCATCTTGATGAAATCAACTTGAATCTCCCAAAGATACATTCAAATGCAGCTGTCCCTTGGTAGCTGTGGGGACAGGGCTGGGCTTCAGGATGCCCAGATACCCAGACCCTATGCTGGGAGGCTGAGTCAGGAAGATCACTGTAATTGAGGTCAGCCTACACTACATAGCAAGTTTAAGGCCAGCCTGATCTATACAGTGAGACCCTGTCTCAAAAAACCTAAGAATTGAAGCAGAGACTCAAAGAGATAACTGTAAATCAATGTTTGTTCATATCAGTACTATTCACAAAAGGCAAAAAGCTGAAAGCAATCACAGTGTCCATTAACTAGTAAATGAGCAAAACTGTGGGATATACATTTATTTATCATTTTAGAGGGGTTTTTTGTTTTTGTTTTGAAACAGGGTCTCTCTATGTAGCTCAGGCTGGCTTTAAACACACTAGATAGCCAAGGCCGGCCTCGAACTACCAGTGATCTTTCTGCCTCAGCCTCCTGAGTGCTGGGATAATAGGCATATGCCATCATAACAGGCATCATTTAGTCTTTAAGAGAAAGAAAAATCTTGACATAGACCACAATGTGGCTTAATCTTCAAGATACGCTAAATGAAAAGGCCAGACACAAAGCTAGAGCAGTTACGGACTAAGCACCTGCTTAGGCAAGCACAGGGACCTGAGTTCGTCCCTAGTACCACATGCTTCACTGGCCTGCCCGCAGGCACGCTGAGCCGCTAAGGAGTCTGGGCAGGCATTCTGTGGTACACACCTGTAATCCCAGTACTAGGGAGGCAGAAAACAGGAGAATCACTACAGTCCGATCTGCATAGTAAGACCCCCTGTACCAAACACATTTAAAAAAAAAAAAGCTAGAGTAGTTAAGTGCAGACAGATAAAAAGAAGGGTGAGCCAGGCATAGTGGCACACACCTGTAATCCCACTACCCAGGAGGCCGAGGAGGATTGTTCAAGGCCAGCCTGGGCTACAAAGCAAGTTCAAGGCCAGCCTGAAAAGCATAGTGAGACCCTGTCTCAAAAAGAGAAGGCGGGAGGGAGGAAGAGAAGAGGGAGGGTAAAGGGGAGGGAGGGAAGGGATGATGGCTGCTTGGGTGCCCAGAGTAGTAGTGTTCAGCAGGTAGTTTCAACTTTGTTAAGATGAAGGAGGTGTGGAAATGATGGTGCTGATATTGCACCACAACATTAGCATATTTAATGGCAACAAACTATATGCATAAAAATGGTAATACTGCTAAGTTTTATGCTGCGTACATTTCACTACAATATAAAAAATTTTAATCTGAATTTTTCAAAATTACATTACCAAACAGAACAGTCCAACCACAGTGATCAGAAAGGTGGTTCTGGACCAAGCTCCCCAAAGACAGCACTTCTGAGGAGCACAGTACCTGGCTGCTTGCCCCACACCCAGCTCTCCAGGATGGCCTTGGCGCTACAGGCAGGGGCCGGAGCCTCTTCTTCATCCTTCTTCTCCTTGTCACTCAGATCTTCTTTCTTCATTCCACTTTGGGTATCAACACCATCATCTAGAGAATGAAATGTTTTAAATCTATAATTAATTATTTTTCAAAATACAATGATTACCTGTCAATCGCTTGATAAATATTCCTCCCAAAAATGGAAAGTTGCAACACATATCACTGAATATTTAATGATTAACAAAAGGAGAAAAGAAAAATATACAAATTGTAACAAATAAAACAGTGTAACTTATTTAGTAATAATAAATATAATAAAAAAGTCTTCGTAAAGAAACCAATGTATTACTCAAATTCTTCAGTGCTGTGTCTTTCAAAATGATATTCCATCAATTTCCTACTGGATTTTACAACTAAAAAATTAAGTCTTTAGTGCGAGGTGTGGTGGTACACACTTGTAATCCCAGCACTCAGGAGGCTGAGACAGGAGGATCACTGGGAGACTAGCCTGGGCTACAAAGTGAGCTCAAGGCCAGCCTGAACTGCATAGCGGGACCCTGTCTCCAAATGACCAAAAAGGAAAAAAAAGATTAAGTCTTTGATAAGTTATCCACCTAAATTTCACACTAATGGCTTTAATCCTCTGGGTGATTCACAATGAGGGCCCCACTTGCCAGGCAGGCAGAGGCACCTCAGCACACCACAAAGCTGGCACTCTGGCACTCTGCCTGGTTCCAGGGACCAGGCAGCCCTGTCCGAGGCGACTCACTAGAACTGCCTGCCTCCACACAGGCGAATGACTCCCACTGTACTCTCAACAAAGCCCCAGGCCTCCTTTGCCCTGGAAAGAGCCCTGCCTCATCTGTAATCTTATCTGGCCACTTGTGGTGACTGCTCACTTCTCTGCAGACTGCCTACTTTGGGTTTTTCCGTCCTGCCACCACTGTTAACCTTCCTCAGCCATTCCATAACCTCCATATATTACTGCATGAAGTGCCATGTGATAGTTATAAATCTTATTAAGACTAGAATTTTGGCCAGATGTAATGGTGCACACCTATAATCCCAGCACTAGGGATGGAGACTGAGGCAGGAGGATCACTGCAAGTTCAAGGCCAGCCTGGGCTACATACTGAGTTTGAAGCCAGCCTGGACTACATAGTGAGACCCTGTCTCAAAAAAAAAAAAAAAGAAAGAAAAAGAAAAAAGAAATTTTAAAGCCCAGCTTCTTGGCTGAGTAACGTTTAAGTAACTGGCCTGATAAGGCTGATAAATTGACACTGCTCATGAATTTACTGTTAATAAATTCTGACACTGGGCCGGGGAGATGGTTCAGTGGAATAAGCGCTTCCCTGGCAAGGGCAAGGGCCTGAGTTCAATCCCTGGTTCCACCAAAAAAATAAAATAAAATAATAAATTCTGACATTGTGAAAACACACAATTACATACATTACTGGCATCATTCACAACACTAGGATACCTAAAAATCTCTAAGGGCACGGTTCTGCTCACAACACTTTGAACACCACGTGTAGATTTTCACACCAAGCATGGTCCAATTCTCTGCAACAACAACGTATGTCCAACAATCCCATTCAACTCTAACACTCTGTGCAATTAGCTCAGACACACAAGTTAAAAGATCAGTCCCCCAAGACTGCCCCCATTTCAGATGCTAATTGCAAGCAGTGGGTGTCCAGGTTATCTGCAACTTCTGTCTAGCTTAGCTAGAAGTGGAATGTTCCCATAACCACTCCTCGTATTTGACAGTCTGTATACATAAACCCCTTATGCATGTGGGATGTATTCCAAGACCTCCCACGGACGTCTGAAATCACAGAGTTGCAAATTGTATACGTACTTTATTTTCTATACATATGTATACCTATGCCAAACATTTAATGTATAAATTAAGCATAATACAGTATTAATAACTAAAAAAAATTGCAACAGTATATTTTAATAAAAACTACGTGAAAGGCTTGGGAGATAGCTCAGGGGCACAGCACCTGCCTGGCAAGCACAAGGTCCTGAGTCCAATCCCTGGTACCAACGTATCTTTATACTATCTTCACTCTTCTTGTGACACGTAAGGTAGCGCCAGCCTACACACTGAAATGGCAGAGAGGTGAATAACACAGGCACAGTAGGGTAACATGAGGCTGGTACACAGTTCCTGAGACACAAGCAATGCTACCAGCCCAAGTCGGTCGGTACACACAGGATGACTTACGTCCAGGGAAAGGTACTGAGACGGTGCATCCCGTTAATCAGAAGAGCACACAATTTAAAGCTTATGAACTGGGTGAATGAGGTGTGGCAGTACACACCTGTAATCCCAGTACTTGGGAGGCTGAGCCAAGAGGATTGCTGTGAGTTCAAAGCCAGCCTGGACTACATAGCCAGACCCTGTCTCAAAAAAACAAAAGTAAATAAAACAAAACTAGCTGGGTGTGGTGGTGACCCCTGTACTCTCAGCACTCAGGAGGCTAAACCAGCAGGATTGTGGTCAGTTTGAGACTACCCTGGACTACATAGGGATATTAAGGCCAGCCTAAACTATATAGTGAGACCCTGCTCAAAAACAAAAAAAACTTATGAATTATTCATATACAGAATTTCTCATGTAGGGCCAGCCAAATAGCTTAGCGGATTAAAGCACCTGCAAGCAGGCACAGGGGCCGGGGGTTCAATCCCCAGGCCTGCCATGCCAGCCGGGCCTGGCCCAGCCCCAGCCCTGCCCCTGGGGCACACTGAGCAGGCAACTGACACTGGTGTGGTGGCGTGCGCCTGTAATCCCAGCTACAGGGAGGCTATAAACAGGCAGATCACTATGAGTCCAATCTAGTAGTGAGATCCTGAACACCCTGTAGGCCCTTCCCTAAAATAAAAAAAAATAAAAAAATTCTTATTTCATACTGTCAGACCAAGGTTAACTGCAGGTAATTAAAACCTCAGAAATTAAAACCACAGGGACCACTATATTGACTCACAAAAGTGGGACCAGATACTATTGTCAGTCTACTGGAAAAGGGCTGGGGAGATAGCTCAGGGCAATAAGTGCTTGCCTGGCAAGGGCAAGGTCCTGAGTTTGATCCCCGGTGCCACCCCCCCCCAAAAAAGAAACAGAATGGACTGGAAATGACATTATAAAGGACACGAAGGAAGAGATGAGACAGGATGCTGCTGGGAAGGGTTCCAAGCACAGGAGCTTCAAGTCCACATGGAAACAGGAGCTCGCTGTACACATGCTCCCCCATCTGCAAGTTCGCTGCACAGTGCCATACAGCATATTTTATGGAGCTCTGGTTACATAAGCAGGATGGGCAATTAGCTGCTCCCAGCCTGCTACTCACGGCCCAGCCCCTGCCCACCTTCTGTATCTTTTTTTCACTTCTACATGCTAGAGCTGGGACACCATGCATCCAGAACACACAGGCAAGCACTGTACCACAGAGATACATTGGCCCCTATGCTAAGGCTGTGCAGAGGCTGCCAGCCACCAGTCATCACACAGCAGTAAGACACGTGGCATTCCAGACTGCAAATGTTTCGGAATCGGTTGTTACAAAAGGACTAACACCACACACTACAAAATGCTCATGTCATTCTGTCACTGCAAACAATTTCAGGAACGCTGTGTCAGAAGTGGTAACAGAGGGGGCCTGGCCCTAGCTCAGTTCTTTAAGTGGCTGCTTCCACAAAGCTGTCAGCCTCAGGTTGCTGGAGTTCGATCCCCACAACACTCCAGCCAGCCAAACCACGCCTGAGGGCATTCAGAGCAAAAAAAAAAAAACAACCCTTATTCCATTTTGGGGGCCTGGCCCTAGCTCAGTTCTTTAAGTGGCTGCTTCCACAAAGCTGTCAGCCTCAGGTTGCTGGAGTTCAATCCCCACAACACTCCAGCCAGCCAAACCAGCCCTGAGGGCATTCGGAGCAAAAAAAAAAAAATCCTTATGGGCTGGTGAGATGGCTCAGTGGTCTAAAGCACCTACTTAGAACAAGCTTAACAAAGCACAGGGACCGCGGTTCAAACCCCCAGCACCACATGCTAGCCAGCCCCGCCCCCTGGTGGGCTGAGCTGGCCACACACACACACACACACACAAATAAATAAAATTTACAAAAAAAAAGTGGTAACAGAGACCAAATATTATGTTACAATATCTACAACCAATCTAAACATATATTGAAGAAACTACTGTATTGCTAACAAAAAAAATCCAACATCCAATAGAAAGAGAAATCAAGAGGATATTCAAATAGCTAATGTCATGAAGATATGCTCAAATTCTTATTTATAAAAACAAATTTAATTACACATAATCTTACAATCACTAAACTGGCAAACATTAAAGAACTAGAATATATGATCCAAGACAGGTTTTCATTTTTCACTTTTTCATCTGGTCGTGTTCACTGATGCTTCCCAAGCACCTGGAACCACGCAATCCGGCAACAGTACTCAGCGATCTTTCAACAGCTCAACAGCCAAGCACTAGGAAATAGCAGGAATGAGGCTAGCAGCACACACCCACAAGCAAGCAGGACAGCCCGACAGCCAGGACACTCAAGCGCAAGAGTCACAGGAGGACTCCTCACCTGTGCTGGGGTCTGCACACACACCCAGCAGGTCCTCAGCACCCGGGGCTACGCAGGCCAGCACAACACTGTGAAGCTGCGGCTGAGAACAGGAGCCGTGCAGTCTAGCCAACCACAGCTATAGCTCCCAGATACAGGGCTGTACGGACTCAGCTTGCCCTGACTGCACCCATATTGGGCACAAATCACCACTGTGATTATCAGAGTAACCCTAGTCAGCTTTTCTGCAGTTTCTCAGGAACCCATAATAAAGGGAACCACTAGAGTGGTACTGCAAAGCTATACACATGGACACTGGCTGCAGGGATGTGCCTGACTCTGATACTGTCTTAAAATGTACTATACACACCCACCCAAGAAGAAACCACTTTTCTCCCCATCAGTACAGCCTCTTCCTGACCCAAACTGCCGGGGTCCAACAGGTCTTCCGAACACCCAAGACACTCCTGTCACTAAGTATCCCCACTAAATTCCCTCCATTAAGTCCTAGCTCTGTGGGCCTCCCTTCCTTTGCCCCTGGTGCGCACAGTGGAGCCAGTCCTCACATGCTGAGACTGCACTACTCCTAACAAGTGCTGAACAGCAAAAGGAACCAACTCAGGCTTTCATTTATGCAATTCAGAAATCTGTGCACCAGGAACACAACACTGATGGAGAATGGATCAGTGACTGCCCCAGGGTCAGGAAACCTGATGTAATGGAAGAGCACAGGGAGTTTTTTCAGAGGTAAAACTGGATCCTAATTTTGGCGGTGACTATAGGATTCCACATATGTTAAAATTTATTCAACCAGACACCAAAAAAGGAATAAATACAAAATATATGAGGGGCAGTACTGGACTTCCTGCTTGCTACTGAGCTACATCCACAGCCTTGTTTGAGACAGATTTTTGCTAAGCTGCCCAGGTTGAGCTTGAATTTGCAATGTTCCTGCCTCAGCCTCCCAAGTGCTGGGACTGCAGGTATGTATTATTACCATACCCAGAGATTTTTTTTAAACTAAAAAAAAGTTTAATGCTTTTTATTAAAATTAGTTTAAAAATTAAAATCAAAACTTCAACAAAATTTCAATACAGTTCAACAAACCTGTATTTAACATCTAACATACTCAAAGCACTTTTATTCAAAAGTAAAATGCTAAGCTTACTGTAAAGAAATATTAGGGAAAAAAACTTCTTGACATAACTGATGAATGCAATTTCAGCTGAGGAGAGAGTCATGACAATAGTACACAGATCCAGGGAGGGCCCTGAGACAGCCCAAGAAGTCGCGTCACCCAGGAGCGCTGGGTCCTCGGGCTATGAAGGCAGCACAGACTGGGCCAGGGAAGCAGGGAGTCGCACACCTGGGGACACACGATGGGGTCATGCAACACGTGGACGAGCACCTGCTCTGAGCTAAGGAACTGCGCACAAACGCAAGTCTCCACTTCTTACTTTAATCTAACACAGAAAATGAAAACAAGGTAGAATGAAGCTTAAAAAGTGAAATATATTTAATTCAGAAACCATATGCAAAAAGCAAAGACATGAAGTGAGGGGAGAAAGAAAGAGAAAGCAGCTGAGTGAAATTAAGATAAGCTAAAATGTACCATGCACAGTATTCCGCCCACAGCCGTACAAGACCCTCTTAACTCTTTACAAACAACCTGGGAGGAGGCAGGCTTTGTCATCTCCAATTTACCAAAGTAGGAAGTACGCTCATAAAGCAGGGCCTAGCCAGGAACACAGAGCTCAGGTGAGGACCCAGGTGTTGGAGCTAGGGAGACAGGCCAGCAGTCTTAAGCGCCTGCCTGCCTGCCTGCCTGCCTGCCTGCAAAGCGCAAGGACCGGGGCTTAATCCCTGGTACTGCAGACCCTCTACCAAATAAATAAACAGAAGATTTTTTTAAAAAATTAAAAGAATCCAGGTGTTAACTCTAAATGCAAAGTTTTATACTACATGAGATTTACTCACTATGGACATGAGGCCAGATCTAGCACACACTCTGTATGGTCAGAAAGCAAATAAACAATTTTTACATTTTAAAACAAAAAATAATACCCAAAAAAAAACAGTATTCCATAGCATGTAAATGTTAAATGAACTTTACCTTCTGGTCCATAAATAGTTTCACTGGCACACAACTACATCTATCATTTAGCATTTTAGCAGGGTCCCATAGTTATTGCAGAATCCCACCACTATGACAGTGATAGTATGGTACACAAACCTTAAAAGCACACTCATTCCTCCGTATCCATGGGAGCTGGTTCCAGGATCCCTCCCATGGTTTTGGCACTAGTCAGCTTTGCATTACTATGACAAAATACCTGAGATAACCAACTTAAAAAAAGAAAGGGTTTACTTTGGTTACAGTTTCAGAGGTTTCTATGGCCACTCAGTTCCGTTGCTCTAGGTCCATGGCACCACAGAACATTATGGTGGGAGCATGCCGCAGAGGCATGCAGCCGGAAAACAAAGAGAGAAAGAGGAGAGGGTGAGCTCCCAGTATTCCCTTCAAAGGCCCTTCCTTAGTGATCTAACTTCCTTGCACAAGACCCTACCTCCAAAAGATGCCACTGTCTTGTAGGAACAGCTGAGGCTGGGGATAAGGCCTTGAACACATGTACCCTGGCAAAGATCCAAGATCCAGACCCCAAAGTCCCTGGAGACTCAAGTACCTTAGGAAAAAAACGGCAGTGTTATGGCTATGTCTAGATATAACCGTAACACAAAGCCTCATGCAGTCACAGGCAGGGCTTTTCAGAGGTGTCGGGATCTCTAGCGTGTGACGCTGGTAGTGAGGCATGGCGCAGTGCTAGGATTAAAGGCTCCAGGATGAGGGGTCTGAGTGACAAGAAAGAGGCGTGTTGCTTGTCTCTTGCTTGCTTCTGCCTGACGTGAACTGGTTCTCCTCTACACTACTCCTTTGCCATACACCCTGCCTTGGAACTGGCTGATTATGGTTTGAAACCTCTATAAACTGAGCTGAAGTAAATCTTTTGAGTGTTGGGGGGCTGGGGCTATAGCTCAGTGGCCTAAGTGCCTGCCTGCCTGGCAAGTGCAAGGTCCTGAGTTCAAGCCCCAGTATCACAAGACAAAAAACCTTTGAGCATTGGATATTTTGACCTACCAACAAGAAAAGTAACACACACAGTATTTTTATATGAGCTACACACATCTTCCTAAATACTTTTATTTATTTATTTATTTATTTATTTTGGCGGAACCGGGGATTGAACACAGACCCTTGCGCTTGCCAGGGAAGTGCTTATTCCACTGAGCCATCTCCCCAGCCTATATACTTTTAAACTATACCAATATACCTTACAACACATGATACAACACAAATCCTGTGTAAATAACTGTTACCCTGTATTGTTTATATAATAATCACAAGAGAAAAAAAATCCACATGTCCATTACAGACATAAATTTTTTTTTCAAATACTTTTGATCAACAATTGGTTGAACCCATGAATGTAGAACACAGATATGGGGACCAACTGTATTTGCTACCTGGCACTTTACACAACACTTCCCACTTTGTTTAACTTCATGCACTGGAACAAAGGCTATACAATGTCTTCTTCAGGATTAAAATCACCAGCAGCCCCAGGAAACAACATTAAACGTGTCTTAAGTTCTCTCAGGAGCATAAATTAGAACATTTACAGCCACAAAAGCAGGACGAGGTCCCTGGAGGTCATGAAAACAACAAGAATAATCAACAGCACTACCTCAAAGACACCACACAGGTTCCCTTCAGTGTCTGCTCGCCCCTTCACATCTACAGGCTCAGTCTTACAGACGGGAAACAGAACACAAACCTCCCATATACAGAGCAAGTTAAGAAATGCTGGAGAAGCCTGAGGGTGTGAGACACATTACAGAGCGAGTTCTGAGCATGCCTATGAGCCTGGGCTCAATTCTCAACAACAACCAATTCCTGGGAGAAGGATGAGAAAGCTGGCTGCACTAAGGCCCCAGGCAATATATCCTAGCAGGAGCGGGGGGACCAGATTTCAGGGCTGAGGGCAGAGCTAAGACTGGATGAACTGACATTCTTGTCCACTTACAGCGGGAAATCTATACCACCCAAACCAGTTTCTCTTCAAACCACTCTGTCCATAGGTGCCTAAGAGGAAAAGCAAGTGCCAGTTCCTGTTCAAATCAATCTGTCCATGGGGGCCTAAGAGAAAAGTGAATGCCAAAGGAAAAACAGTATGCTTACTGATTTCAAAGAGGACAAAATAACATCAGGCCAGAAATTCGAGGATTAGACTAAATGGTGTACTGTTAAGACTTTTTCTACAAGTCTCCTAACTTCAGTGTGTCCACATTCTAGAAGTTTTATTTTTATCAAAGACAGATTCTGTTTCACAAAAGTGCACACATGGCTATCCACTGTCTGTGGAAAGAAACTAACACTAGTAATAACACCTCTGAGGAATGAGTAAGAAAAGCTGATGTCCAGAGAACAGGACTGAGAAGAAATTCACTCTTTACTTAGTAGAACTATAAATTTAATGTTACACCCAAGAAGTAACATAAGTACTTCATAATAAGTTGAAATTTTTAAAAGGTCTAGTAATGTTGAATTAAAAGGAAGTATGTATGTGTACCTGCGGTCAACAGTGATGAAGCAGGAGGGTCACTTGGGCCCAGGAGTTCATGGTAAGCCTGACAACATAGGAAGATCCCCTCTGATTTTAGAAAGGTGGGGCTGATATAAAAGACTTGGAATCATTCCTGCTGTAAGCCCTCTAATGAAAGAAGGGACATGCAGTCTCTCTGCCAGGCATATTCCTTCACAGACCAATTTACAGTGAGAGTGTGGCCATCACCCAGTCTGGACTCTAAATACCTCCTCGTGTCAGATACAAGGCTCAGCACAGGTGACACAAAGTTAGAGTTCATAGACAGACCAGACACTGATGTCTTCTGCTGCTACTGAACATCAATGACAACTACAGGCCTGCAAGTAGCACAGACATAGAGCCACGCATTTTTCCATGCATATCACTACTGTGCCACATACATACCGCATTTTAATTATAATAACATCAAATGCTGTCTTTCATTAATTTCACTATGAACTTTGTCAAGTTTAGCATGTACAACTTGAGATTAACAAATTGTTAACAGGGTGTCAGATTCGTGAGCAGTGCACTTTATCGTGAGGATAAAAGGCACACACATATTACTGCTGAGGCATCTCAGGCTTGCCGAAATCCCCTGCTTACCACCTCATCCATCATCTGCACTGCACCTGGGCAGTACAGACAGCCCCCTCATGCACCCTGCGATATGCACATCTCATCACTCACAGGCAACTGCAAGGTCAGACACCAAAATGCTCACCACATGTGCTGGGGGTGGGTGACACTGAGGTGAAACTCGGAATAAGTAAAAATAGTTCTGAGTCACTGAACAGAATATATAGCAAGGAGATTTTTGATAGTAAATACTGCCAGAAATACTCTTGCCTGTATATGAGAGATTTTCCTACCTCTGTAAGGACTATTAATTATAAAGCCCACTAAATTTGGTGACAGTCTTACTCTGACTGGCTAAAAAAAAAAAACTAATAGGGCTGGCCAAATAGCTCAGCAGATTAAAGCACCTGCTTAGGCAGAGGCAGGGGCCAGGGGCAGGGAGGTCGATCCTAGGCCAGCCCTGCCAGCAACCCCCCCAAGGCATGCTGAGACAGCAATTAAAACTGGGTGTGGTGGTACACGCCTGTAATCCCCACACCTAGGAAGCTGTAAACAGGAGGATCACAAGTCCGATCTACGCAGTGAGACCCTGCAGACTCTCTAGACCCTGCCCTAAATACAAAAAATAAATAAATAAATTTAATTTAATTAAAAACACTACAATGATTTCTACAACCTAGCAAAATGGAATCAAGAATCCCCAAGGGAAAAAAGAAACCTATTTTCAATATTGGTGGGGGGGCAGCCATACTCAGAAATACTAAGAGGGAAATGGAGAGGAAGGAGCAGCAACAGCAGCAGCACCACCTTAGAAGCACTTTTTTCATACAGAATCCAAAATAGCACAACCCAAATGAACTCATTCAGAGACAGACTGTTTAATAATTCTGGTTAAAGATAGTTCCATATCTGTTCTATATCTGGGTAGTAAGTTTGCCTTATGACACAAGTATATGCATTCTGTATGCCTTGTGTCTACAGAGCACAGTTAATCTGAATTTTCTAAATTTCCTATAGTAGCTTTACTCCTCGGACAAACTGACGTGATTTCCAGAAGGATTTTTTTGGGGACCCTGGCTCAGGATGCCTTAAGGGCAGGTCTGGTAAGGCACGAGGATGTGGGGATCCAGCCACAGAATCCTGAGCCTGCTTTGCTTAAGCAGGCACTTAAATAACTGAGCCAAAGGGCAGGCCCCCTGCCATGATTTCCATGTAGTGTTTATGATGTGCATATTATAATACTTTGGATTCCTCCTACTGAAATTATAAAATTCTAACAAACTTTTTTAATATCTCCAGAAATCATGTTGTCCTGTAATATATAATATTAGAAGCAGTTTTTGAAACCATCATTTAGTCTAGACACTAGCCCAGTATTAAAGTGAGTTGGGGGAGCCAGAGAGTAATTCAGCAGACTGAAGCATCTGCTTAGGCAAGTACAGGGACCAAGGTTCAACCCCCAGCACCACAAGCCATGCCAGCCCCGCCCCCAGGGTGGGTTGAGTTGGCCACAAAAAGAAAAAATAAATTTAAAAAGCTTGTAAAATTAAAAAATAAACTGAGTTGGTAATTAATCTGTGGATCCTTTAACAAATCCTAAAAGAACACAAAATCTGCAATCATAGGTCACCAAATTAATAAATGCACACGCACAAACAGCTTTGTTTCACTGTAACCATGACAGTAAGACATGCAACAGAGACAACTTTGTATCTTTTTATAAGCAAGCTCTTCTTCCTGCTCATTAACATGTAAAGTAAGCTATTCAAATACAGACTCAAGAGCAATGCAAAAATGCTCGTGTCTACTTCCCTTTCTTGTTCAATCTAGGACACACGTACACATATTTAGTCTTTGCCCCGGGTTCCTGACACACAGCTCCTCAAACGTTGATAATGATTTGGATCTAAGAGCTCAGCTGAAGGTTGACCACCAGAAAGAATAGAAAAGTCATTAGAGGGCAGAGAGTTCAGCCCCACCTCCTGACCTCCAAGTAGAGCAGGAGGACTGTAAAAAGTGATGAACACATGGGAGTGCCGGGAGGGTATGCACAGTGAAGGCGCAGCACCTCTGCAACCTTCCCTACCCCACACCTCATCTGTCTCTTCCATTTGTTTGGTCCTGACCTGTGGCCTTTACAGTAAATTGACACATGTGGCTTCCCAAATTTTGAGTCATTCTAGGCATTACTGAACCTGTGGAAGGTGTCCAGAGAACCCAAAACTTGCAACAGGTCAGACAGAAGTGCAAGCAGGCTGGGAAGACCACTTGCAGCTGGCATATGCAGTGAGGGCTGCCTTACAGGACTAAGCCCTCAGCCTATGGAGCTATGGCAGCTTTGGAAGCTGGTGTCAGAACTGGGTTGAGGAATTACTTTCAAATATTCCCTATTTGTCCAGAGTAGCTGTCTGTTATGGTTTGTCTCTAGTTGTCCCCCCAACCCCGAAGCCTCATGCAGTCATGGGGTGGGGACTTCTAGAGTTTGAGATTAATTAATGATCAAGGCTGGGATTATGGGTCTTAGTGCTGCTGGGAGTATGGGTGTAAGTACTTCCCCCAGTCTGGGGCAGATAGTCTGAACGAAATTTAAGAAACAGACTTCTTCTCTGTAGCCAATTGTTCCTACTCCTCCCTTTTGCTTCTGCTGCCCTCTGCCCTGTGCCACTCTGCCTTGGTGCCAGCTGAATATGATGGTATAACCTGTACAACTGATTCCAATTTTGTAACTCTGTATGCTCCCACTGTAACTTTATTAACTGTTATAACCTGACATATGCGCCGTCATCTTGTTCTGTATGCGCCATTCTAAATGCTGTAACTTTCCACTGTGCCCCATTCTCTACTTGAGAACCTGCAGTTGGGCCTTTCTCATGCTGGCCTTTGTGCACACCTGAATCTAGTTCCAGCCCAATGCCCTGTTGTTGCCCTCATTCCCAGCTACAAACTGGACCCACCACTGTGCCTGTTATTGTTCATTAGAAACAGGTAATTTTTCAACTGTAGCCCCTAGATAAACCCTTGACGTCAGCTTTTGTGGTTTACTGGCTTAAATACCCACTCCCCTCATCCTCCCAGCACGCACCTCAGCATGTTGCTGGGGTGTCTGCTGCTGGGTACCAACTAAAATAAAGCGCTTTTCTTTTCAAGCCTGCCTCATTTTTGAGTTACAATGGACTGAAACCTCCAGTGACTGTGAGCTAAATAAACCTTTCCTTCCTTTACTTTGGGTGTCAGGTGTTTGTCCCAGCAATGAGAGAAGAGTAACCGAGACACTACCCATCAGGTGTTTCCCCCTCCCTTCTTTCCCCACATTTGAAGAAACTGTCTTTTATTAAAAAAAAAAAGAAAGAAAGAAAGAAAGAAAGAAAGAGTGTGGAGAGCTGCGAAGGACCGCGCCTACAAGATGGCGCTGGTTTCCGCCTTCCACCACCACCACCCCTTCCCCCCCCACCCCCGTGGGTGAGCGCACTCTGTGCACAACAACTCCTTACATGGCCAGGGCTGCAGTCATGATTCGCTTCCGCATATGCTGGACCCATGGGCGATCCCCACGTGGCACACTGGGATTGGGCTCGGGAGTATATATTAGCCAAGGGCTGGGGGATTGGAAAAGAAGAAGCTTGCTGTAAGGGGCCTGAATAAACCGCTGAAGGAAGAGCTGCGTGTTGCATCTTCCTTGCTGGTGAGGTCGTGCGCAACAAAAAGGAACTCGATGGAACTGTTGGGTAGCCCTGAAAAATTAGCGTGGAAAACAACAGACTTGGTGTTGGGGGAAAAAAACGCTATCTGAACTGCAAGTTATTAACATAGAATAAAAGTTCTTTTAAAAAAAAAAAAATGTATTTGGTACAGGGTCTCACTACGCAGCTCAGCCTCTTCGTGATCCTCCTGTTTTCAGCCTCCCCAGTGCTGGGATTACAGGCATGTGCCACCATGCCCAGTCTTGGTGGCTGGCTCAGCACCCTGCACTTGCCTAAGCAGGTGCTTAGTCCACTGAGCTATCTCACCAGCCCTATAATTATTACAAATGGCTGAGATTAATCAAAAAGAATGCCAGCAGAGGAATACAAGGCCCAACTGCAGGTTCAACGTGACAAAGGCTCTTAATGCCACTTAAACAGCCACTGCCCTGCTGAATGCGGAGCAGAAAAAACTCACTGAGGGGCCATATTAAACAACTGAGTTCCATGTATGCTCCCACTGTAACTTTATTAACTGTTATAACCTGACATATGCGCCACCATCTTGTTCTGTATGCGCCATTCTAAATGCTGTAACTTTCCACTGTGCCCCATTCTCTACTTGAGAACCTGCAGTTGGGCCTTTCTCACGCTGGCCTTTGTGCACACCTGAATCTAGTTCTGGCCCAATGCCCTGTTCTTGCCCTCGTTCATATAAAGTATGCATTTAAAGTAATAGGTGTTTTAAAAAAAGTTTATATCAAAATAAGAAAATTCATAATTCCTGCAAAAAATGTGTTAGAAACAACAAAGTTCATCAATTAAAAAAGTGTAAGTGTTCAAGGGCCTGAGTTCAATCCCCGGTTCTGCAAAAAAAAAAAAAAAAAGAAAAGAAAAGAAGTATAAGCCCAGGCTGGAGAGATAACTCAGCGGTCTAAGTATCTGGCTGGCAAGTGCAAGAACCCAAGTTTAGTCATCAGTACCGCATTCCATGCCAGCCCCAGAATCCCAGGGGCACTGTGTCAGCCACTGAAACTGAGCATGGCAGTGCACACTTGTAATCCTAACACTGGGGAGGCTTAGAAGGAGGATCACTATATGTCCGAGCTGCTGAGACCCTGTACCAAATAAATAAATAAGCAAACAAACAATTTAAGCCCTTGTACTTCCAGATGGCAGCTTCCTCTCCATGAGAAGCCTGGGCTTTGCTGGGCAGCCTCCACCACCAACTTTCTGACACAACTTCGCAGGATCAAACTCTAACCTCATACAACACAGACTCCCACATCATGAAATTTATACTCAACAGTCACAAGCAAGAGAAAAAGATAAGTTAACCTTTCCTCACAAACTCTGTACAGGCACAATGCCACTTAACCGTGCTATAGTACCCCAGAGGGGAATGGTAATCCTGGAGGCCACCATGCCCTGTTACCTTAACCCCCATGGTGGGGTTCACCAGTATGACTTTCAACAGGAAGGACTTCACTGATGCCTGTTTTGGCATCTGCATCCTTCCAACACTTACTATATGGCCTCTGGTATAAGCTAAAAAACAAACGGAGTTTTTGGAATCTAGCATCCAGCAAGTCGGTGGACACCGGCCTCAGAGTTGAAGCTATTGAATTCCCCTTCACTTGACCTTGGCAACCAAAGACTGCTGGTGCTGGAAGGAAAAAAAGAAAAAAGAAAAAGAAAAAGAAAAAACAGGGATGACCCCAGAGCTCAGAGGAATTCCCATGGAAAAGACTCACAAATGAGGGCAAAAGTTCTAGCTCAAGGTAACACCACTCTAACCCTCATAAGCAATCATCAGACAGAGTCAGGCTTCCAAAAAGCTCTCAAGATCCCAAACAATAACAAGTACTGAATACAATAAACTGTTAAGGGATTCCTATTCCAACAGTAGAAGGAGTCTAATGGTAGTTGTTTGGGAATTGTTGGTTTTTCTTTTTTTTGTTTTTTAGGTTTCTTTTGTTTTGTTTTGTTTTTGAGGCATGGTCTGACTTTCGGTTCAGGCCAGGCACCATACCCAGCTTGTTGCTGGTTTTCAATGTTCTATTTTCTAGTGTGCCCATGAAACCTTTTCCTTTTCTTTTTGCCGTACACTGGAGCTATGTAACTGAAGTGACACCCTCTGAAAGAAAGCATTACCACTGTGACCTGGAACAAGTCAAAAGGCAAATTCCAGGTCTCATCTCAAATGCCCTGTACAAATATCTGAGAGAAGCCAGTCACCAGAGTGACCAAGCCTTCCAAAGGATCTTAATGTGCCCTGAAGTTTGAAATCCTTTGGGCTTCAATGTAACTCTTGGCATTTCCAGTGCTTGAAACCTAAGAGTCCTGGTCACTTTTACTCACATGCACTTCCCTGCCAGGGTAATAGTGTTTACATCTGAATGTGTAGCAGCACCAGGAGTGTGCATCCCTTCACTAGCAGCCAGCCCAGTACAAGTGGGCACTCTCAGGAACACCCTGTGTTCTGTTCTGGCCCAAGCTCCTTCTGCTGACCCTGATCACTGCTCCCTGCCCCCAGCTTTGTTCCAAGCCTCCTCCACCACAGTCCTGGTAACCCCTCCTCCCCCACACTTCACATCATTGACCTTCAAGGCCAGGCCCATGCTCACCTCCCAAGACCACTTAAAACAAGGGCACACTCCGCCCTTAGAACTCCTCTAGCTCCTCATTACACATAATGCCACAGGGTTTTTCTACCCTGCTACATATCTGTATGTGGAATGTCTACGTTTACCACAATAATTTTAGGCCAGGGGCTGGGGAGATGGCTCAATGGAATAAGCACTTCCCTGGCAAGCGCAAGGGCCTGAGTTCAATCCCCGGTTCCGCAAAAAAATAAATAAATAAATAAAAATAATAATAATTATTATTTTAGGCCATATTTAATTTTTTCACAATATCAAAAGAAAATCTTTAAAATTAGCAGAAAAGTTGTCAATCAGAACAAATTATGAGACCATCTCACCAGCCCCTATGAGTCCATTAATGATACCAAAATACCCAAATTTTGCTGAGCCTTTAAAGCTAAAATACATAATTGAGTACTGACTACACACACACACACACACACACACACACACACAAATTACCACAATTGAATAAAATATGAAGTCAGAAAATAGCAATATGAAGTCATAAAATTACAAAAAAGGGGGCCTGCCCAATAGGTCGGTTGTTTAAGTGCCTGCTTAAAAAAAGCCCTCAAACCTCTCCCCCTGGCCAAAAGTGCCCTGAAGGCATTCGAGGAACAAAAAAAAAAAGCCCTCAAGCTCAAGCTTCTGTGGTTCGAACCCCCCAGATAGTCACGGCAAACCAGAAATGCCCTAAAGGCATCTTCAGGCCTCAAAAAAAGATTACAAAAAAGGCAATCATACTGTCAATTTGTAGAATAACAACAATAAAATTTTTTCAACAGGTCTGGTTTCCATTACTAATTCTACCCCCTTGTTATCTGACGAAATTTAATAGGAGTCCACAACACATGGTACTAAAAGACGTAATGAGAAAATATTTTCAAGAAAAGATAAATCAGGGGCTGGAGAGATGGCTCAGTGGTCTAAAGCACCTACTTGAAACAAGCTTGGCAAAGCACAGGGACCGCGGTTCGATCCTCCAGCACCACATGCCAGCCAGCCCCGCCCCCTGGTGGGCTGAGCTGGCCACACACACACACACAATAAATAAATGTAATAAATAAAAATAAATAAATATTTAAAAAAAAAAGAAAAGATAAATCAGACAGCAGTATTTACTAATATCTCTATTATCTACATAGAGTGAAAATGCTTAGTATAAATGAAACAGTTCGTGATACTAAACTCTTCATAAAAGATCAACTTCAGACAATAATGAAAAATACGTTTAGTATAGCGTAGTTACCTGCTAACTCCCCCATCTCTCCATGCCACTCCTACTGCTAGAGATTAAACTCAGGGACCCATGGTATCAGGCAAGTAGTCAGTCTACCAATAAGCTATACCTTCAGCTCCAATTTTTTTTTTTAATTCCTAGTCTTTCTTGTATTTCTCCTCCAAATCATAAATACAAACAACTCAGAATAAGATGTTAATACAAAACAATCACTTGAAAAAGTAAAAGACAGGGCCAGGCATGGTGGTATACACTTCTAATCCCAATACTCTCTGAGGCTGAGAAGAACTGAAAGTTCCAGCCTACCCTGAGCAACTTAACAAGATCCTGTCTCAAAATAAATGTGACTTTAAATAAAAGGCCAGGGAAGCCAGTCGTGGTGCCATGGTGGCCCACATCTACAATCCCAGTACTCAGGAGGTGGAGGCAGGAGGATCTGAGTTTGAGGCCAGCCTGAACTAGACAGTGAGACTCTGTCTCAAAAACCAACAAAAAAAGTATCAGTGGTAGAGAAAGAGTATACCAGTGGTTGCCTCTGGGCAGCAGGACTAGCAAAGGACTAGGGAAGAGACTGAGAAAACTT
>NW_004524775.1:2915999-2918246 GCF_000260255.1 Octodon degus
AGCTTGCCAGGCAAGCACTTATTCTACTGAGCCATCTCCCCGTCCCCTAAAAAAGGAAATATGAACAACTTCTATGAGTTGTACCAGACAAGACCAGCAAGAAGTACAGGGAGGGAGTTTTAAAATGAAGATGTTCTTAATTCACACAAACAATGAAATCCAGGCAGCCTAAAACATTAGCTAGTATTTCACGCAACAATCACCACAGTAAAAAAAGGTATGTATAGTCAAATGCTACTATTCCTACAGCAGATTACACTATTTTTTTAAATGCAATTAATAATGGTCTTTTAAAAACAGAAAACACTAGTAAAGATGCTTACCTTTTCTAGGAGGGAATTCTCCATTCTGGCTGAATTCTGACCCAGTATATATAATTTCTCCATCTTTAACCATTTCATTCCACAGACCACAGAGCCCATCTCTCGTGAATGCAAGCTGGCAACAATAAACAAGATAAACTTATAAACTACTCACACTCATACTGCAATTTTTAAAAAAAGATATGGGGGGGAATCCTCATTTTATTCAATTATTCAGCAATAAGTCAATGACTTACATATTTAACCATTTATTCAAAAATAATGAAAATCATCCAATAAATGTGGTACATAATAGTTTGTTATACTAATTTTTGTGTAAGAGTTTAGAAAAAAGACACATGTACATATGCTGAAAACATACACAAAAAATGGGTGACAATAATTACCTATGGGGAGACACACAGGGGACACAGAGGAAGTCAGTGGGGAACTAATGAAAACAGTACCAGTGAGCTGGGACCAGCAAGATAGCTCAGCAGTCTTAAAACTCTGCTTAGGCAAGCTTAGGCAAAGCACAGGGACCACATGCCAAGCCAGCCCTGCCCCTAGGATAGGCTAAGCTGGCCACACACACACACACACACACACAAATACCAGTGAGTACATCTTAGATAGCTTTACTTTTTTTTTTTTAAACAGGCTCTCACTATATAGTTTAGGCTGGCCTTGAACTCACTATGTCATCCAGACTGGCCTTGACTTCACATTAATCTTTCTGCCTCAGCTTCCCCAGTCCTGGGATTACAGGTGTACACTACCATGCCTGGCTGAGATATCTTTACTTCTAAAATACCTTTCCAACCTCAAATATTAAAGTTACTTCACAAAAAATAAAGACAAACTTACAATAGGGACAAATAAATTAATAGTGGAATATATTCTAAAGGAAAAAAATAAAAACTTTCTTCATTGTTTTGTTATACTAATAATGATGCTATGATTTTAAATATATTCTATGAATGTTTTATGATAAAGAACCGGAATTGTCAACTAAGATATATGCATTCTGGTTGGGCATGTGGTAGCATGTATCTATACTCCCAGCTACTCAGGGAAGAAAAGTAGGAAGGTTAATGAGCCTAAAAAGCCTTATCTTCCCCAACAACAACAACAACAAAATATATTTGTGTATATATGTATATATTATGTATACATTATGTATAAATTTGGTGTGGAAGACTGAAAAACTAACATCAAACCCAAATTAACAATATGCATGCTTGGGAATTAATAAATGAATATATACCAAAACCTTAAAAAAAAACAACAACAATATGCATGGACTTGTCTAAGAAAGGCAGGTGATACACCACAGTGGGTGAGCACAGAAAGCTGTTCAGCGTTCTAATCCACTGATGGCAAAACCTAAGGGAGAATGTCCTAACACTTTGTTTGAGTTACCCTGTGTGTATGTAGAAACTTTCAAGTAAACATCACAATAAACAGCTAACTCTGTTAAATGTTGTAACTGAAAAGACTTACTAATGCTTGACCCATGTATTTTCAAGTGGACACTGTTCCAATTCACCACCGCCCCCAAAAAAATAAGACTTTTAGCAGCTTTATCCATCTTAACAACTTTCAAGTAGTGGGATCACCAAACTTAGCAGTGAGTTTCAACTGAAGGTTTCAAATTCAACCAGCTTTGAATGGGCACAGTCATCTGTTTCATTTTACATTTTTGATAGTGTATCTGATCTGCAGCCAAAGTCAAGAGCAAATGAACAATAAAGTCTTGTTGAAATTTCATAAGGGGCCTAAACAGGGACTGTCCATGGATATTTCCTTGCAAGCCAAAGCTTCCAAATGATAACTGCACAGGAGCTTCCAGGAATAATTTCCACTAAATCTTACAAAAACCAGTATTTATAGTTAGTTAAGGTAAGATCTATTTTAAAATTTAAACAAGGAAAAATTTTTTTTT
>NW_004524775.1:2919406-2930235 GCF_000260255.1 Octodon degus
AATATTAATATATAAGTATGATAGATCTTAATGGTATAATAAGCCAAGATTCTAAGTGTAAAAGACAAAAACCAAAGAGATTTTTAAAAACAATTTAGACTGGAAATCCTATGAATTTTATTTTGTAATACGCTTGCTTATTCTGTCTTTGCAAAGGATCTAGAATTAACTGCACTCCAGCAGCAGTGAGCACACTCAGCACCTAGACGCTGGTCTCTAAGCACCATTTCCCACTAACAGGAACCGCTCCTGGGAAAAAAGGCTAATTCAAGAGCACAGCAGACAAGGTGAGCCTAAAAGATCTTATTTTCTTTATTTAAAAAAAAAAAAAAAAAAAAAAAATGGCTCGTGGGACTCCTGGCCAAACTTACAGTTTAGTTTCTATCGGCACATCTGCAGCACATGAGCCCATCCCTCACAGAGTCTGTGCTCCTGTACAACATGGCATAATCCTTTCTATGACCCCTTCTGCACCCGCTCTCTCCCCTCCCTTCTTCTCTTGGTCCCCTTCCCTTTTGCACATCCTGGCCAAATTTAAAACAGCATGAGCACCAAAAATCTGTAAAAACAATGTGATGGACAAAACTAAATTACACTGCATGAGTTCATAACCTCAAAGAAAAAACAAAACCGCCCTGGCTTGTCAGCGCATGTGAATGAGAAAAGGCTTCCCAGAGCTAACAATCAGCAGAGCAGAAAAAGGGGTGTCAGAATACCCAGGGAGCTGGGTGTGGTGGCACACACCTGTAATCCCAGCACTCAAGGCTGAGGCAGGAGTCCTACAAGTTCAAGGCCAGCATGGGCTACACAGTGAGACTCTTGTCTCAAAAAAAAAAAAAAAAGAGAGAGAGAGAAAAGAAATGCATTCCGAAAACTTCAGGTGCAAGTAAAGCCATCTTCTGTAACACAAAATCTTAAGTGAAGAAAGACGTGTGTGTGCACACCCCTTAGGGAAAGCTAGGGCCTTTTCTCAGTTAACAAGCCTACTAGCTCCATCCCCATCATCACTCTGGCAGCACTCTCCGGTGAGGCAACCAATATCCAGTTCTTTAAAACAGCACAGGCAATGAATGTAATCATGACGTACTACAAACATGTACTAGTAAGAAAAGTGTTTAATATTGTTAATGAAGCAAGAACTGAAGGGCATTTTATGCCTAATCTCAGTTGCAGATATCTTCTAGACTTTTTTTTTTTTTTTTTGCGGTACCAGGGATTGAACTCAGGACACTGCGCTTGCCAGACAAGCACTTATTCTACTGAGCTATCTCCCGAGGCCCTCTTCTAGACTTTTTTTTTTCTTTCTCTTCTAGACTTCTAAAGACTTTCTCTAACCCTATCCTGTACAAGTAAGTGTTTGTTTGTTTGTTTTTCTTTTCTGTAACCCTAACCTGTAAGGTTACCCTAACAAGTAATTGGTTTTTTTTCTTTTTTGAAGTGGCCCTATGTTGCTCAGGCTATCCTCAAACTCTTGATCTTCCTTCCTCAGCTTTACCAATAGCTGGGATTAAAAATGTAAACGAATGAGCCTTGTTGTGCAAGTAAATGTAGCATCCACTTCTGTTCAAAGCAACTATGGCAGACCAAACAGTAAAAGGCTAGAGAGTGCCAACAGTCTAGCCCCCTGGGATACACACACCCACCCAGAGTAACTCCCTTTCCCCAAGTGTGGAAGACACTCTGTTGTAACTACATGCCGCTGGTCCTATGACAAGGTGAAAGAACTGCACACAGATAATTAAGGTTCTGAGTCAGACGTTTTCTCATTAATCCTGGGGACCTGCTGAGGTAAAAGCCCTGCAAAGAAGAACTAGGCTACTCTACACAGACGTTCAAAAAGGGCCAGAAAAAAGCAAGTGGCTAGGGTGCCAGTGGGGGAAGAGGCCTCTAAGAGCACAGGACTTCAGACCTCCAGCCACAAAGAATCCAGCTCTGCCATCAAGGACCCCAAGCCCCACATGAGGACACCGACTACAAACAACTTGGCTGCAGTCTATGATACTTGACACAGCAGGCTGAGCTAAGCTGTGGCCAGGCTCCTGGCCATGGAAATTACCAAAAGTGTGTGTGCTATTTCAAGCTGCTAGGTTTGCAATTAATAACTTGTTATGCAGCAGTAGAAATGCAATTTGCAGCCAACTCAGTTTCCACAGAAGCAACAGCTTTCTCTTAGCACTCTTATTCTAGCTGTTCACTTTAGTTACAGGAAAACTTGAAAGCAAAACAGGTGACTCTTTATAAAAGTACTAACAGGTGAGAGAGGTAAAAAGTAAGCCTTTTCCCTAAAAACTGAGCTGTAATCACTGAGGCCCTGAGGTCTGAAGTAGTGGAGTGATAAAAGGAGGCAAGTCAAAAGCTGCCACTATTGGGTGGCATGGTGGTACATGCCTGTAATGCCAGCACCACTGCTGCCAAGCCCAAAGCCAGCCTAGGCTACATGGTAAGTTCAAGACCAGTCTGAACTGCATAGTGAGACCTGTACCACCCCCCCAAAAAAGGAAGGAAGGTAAGGCAAGCTATTAGTGGGGTTCAATCTGCCATGTTCCAGCAATTATATACTACCTTAAGAACTCAAAAGAATCCATGATCTATACCTTCAAGTAGTAATGCAATGGAGGTAGGCAGTAGGAATAAACTAAAAACAAAATGAATTAAGAGGCCACTATCAGGGCCGGCCAGATAACTCAGAAGACTAAAGCACCTGCTTAGGCAGAGTGCAGTGACCAGGGTTTGACCCCAGGCTTGCCATGCTGGCCCCACCCCCAGGCAGGCTGAGATTGCCATTGAGACTAGGCGTGGTGGCACAGGCCTGTAATCCCAGCTTTGGAAGGCTGAAAACAGGAGGATCACTAGGAGTGTGATCTATGTAGTAAGACCCTGAACACCCTGTAGACCCTATACCAAATACATTAAAAAAAAAAAAAAAAAAAAAAAAACACTATCAAGAGTCAAAAAAGAAATAACGAGACCCTAAACCAAGGAAGGGAATTTATCTGTGGTTGAGATAGTCAGATCGGATGGTAGGAGCAGCATAGGAATGAGACTCAATTGAGTTTCAGTCAAAAAGTCCCCAGGTGGTGACATCTTTAGCAGCTACGGCTTAATGGAAGGTCCTTAAGGTACTAGAGATATGCCTGCTTGGGAGGGGACTGGCTGTAAGTGCCTTATCTGTCTCTTCCCTCCTACCTCCTAGATAAGGAGATCTATGTAGTAGATAGATGTGCTCCTTTGCCATAGGCCCAAAGTAATAGGGCCAATCCACCAGGGACTAGAAGCTCCAAAACTGAAGTCAAAATAGATCTTTACTTTGTAAGTTAATTATCTCAGGTATTTTAAAGAAGGCTGAAAAAATCCATGAACATGAACACAAGGTCTTCCTAAGAAGCTGAAAGAAGGGTAGTGGATGGGGAAAAAAAAAAGTCAAGATATATCATATGCAGGTATAACTTCCCTATGACAAATGTGACCATTATGTATACCTAAAATGTACCCATAAACATTTTTTTTAATGTAGTCTTCCCCATGTACAAAGGGTATATCCATCCAGATGTCAGCAGAACACTCAAGGCCAGAGACTGAAATCTAGGAGTTATGACAAATGGGCAATAGACGAGGCCTAGAACCAATACCACCACCCTTGGATAGGCAGGGACCACAATCTTCGCTCCCACTGCAACCTGTGCCTGCCTCCCATGGACTGAACTCCACTTATCAGTGTTCTGGGATGCAGTCCAGGTAGAGCAACACTGGAACTCAGAAAAGCTATTAATTAAAAAAAAAAAAAAAAAAAAAGGCCAACCAGATAGCTGAGCGGACTAAAGCACCTGCTTAGGTAGAGCGCAGCAGCCAGGACTCAATCCCAGGCATGCGGTGCCAGCCCTGCCCCCCAGGGTGCACCGAGATGGCTGAGTTACTTACTTGGATTCATGCCTCCTTTCCATCTTTGGGTCACTGGTTCCAGACCTCCGAGGAGGCATGAATCCAAGTAAGCAACTCAACTGCACAGTTGGGACATCACACACAGCTTACAGCAGAGGACAGTACTACATTAGTAGTGAGACTAAATTAGCCCAAGAGTAAAGGACTGCTGAGTTCAACCCTGGGCTATATAACGATTCAAGGCCAGTCTAAGTTTACATAGCAAGACCCTGTCTCAACCCCACCTCCCTCCACCCCAAAAAAACCATTAGTAACTATTCTACTCCAGTTTGAAAATTTGGAAGTATTCGCCAGATAAAGATTTTGAACTAAGTCTTGAAAAAGTTACAGCATAAATGAGAAAGCACAGTAGAAACTAAACTCTTAAAAAAAACCAGCTAGTACCTTGCTCTGGACCCCGGTTTTGTGTATGCCCAGGAAGGCACTCCGTTCTAGTACTATGGAAATGTGTTATCATTCTCATCACCCACTAACCCCTGAATCAGCAACTCACAAGTGCAAAGGTGAACCCGGTGACCCTCCGGGCTCACTCAACTCCAGGCCTGGCCAGAAGTGGTAACACCCTTGCAGAACTCATGCATCACAGCACCTACAAGGCTGTCACTCTCCGCACCTCAAGTGCAGCTCGTCCACACCACATGACCCCTGTCCATCTGTCTCCCCAGCTGAGGTGGGCACATTTGGGGCAGGGTCTGTTTTTCATCCTCATCTCCCTGGCACACAGCACACTGACAAGGCACACTTTCCAAGAGATGTTTGCGGTGGCACACACGTAGCCCCAGCACTAGGGAGGCTGAGGCAGGAAGATCATTGTGAGTTCGAGACCAGCCTATGCTACAAAGTGAGCTCAAGGCCAGCCTGAACTACATAGTGAGACCCTGTCTCAAAAAGACAAAAAATAAAAAAATTTTAAAAAAGAGAAAGAGAGATGTCTGTGGTATAAACCAATAAATCAATTTTTAAATAAGTCTTCAAAACTATTGCTATACTACTGTATGCATGCATGTATGTATGACTCCCAAAAAACCTGTAATACTCAAATAGCCCTGATCATGCTAATATGGAACAGGATAATTACAATAATATTCCACAAAAAAAAGAAAAGCCTACTTAACCCCAGTTAATACATGAAAACAGGGAATATGAATGCATACGCAATTCAAAAACTTTAAAAATACACAAAGAAATTATAACTGAAAAGCACATACAGAAAAACTATTTAGAATTATTAATTATTTTTATTGTAAGGGGGCACTTGAAAATTACTAAAGTTATATAATTTTAAATTGGGAAAAAATCATTGCTTTATCCTAACTTAGCTGTGGCATTCTACCTAAACTCTAAAGCTAATGAGGGTGGTCATGGTGGCACACCCCTGTCACCTCAGCACCCTGGAGGCTGAGGAAGGAGAATCACTGAGCTCCAGGCCAGCCTGGCTACACAGTGAGTTCAAGGCCCATCTCAACTGCATAGCAAAATCCTACCTGGAAAAGAAGGACCAAAAAAATGTTAATTAGATAACTTTTAGATAAGATAGAAGTTACACAAAGCTATTTATTGCTTTCTTGTCATTCTTCCATTCTCTGTCAAAGTCTGACAACTGAAGGGCTCAGGAGATAGCTCAGCGGGATCCTAGTTCGATCCCTGGTACTGTATGCCATGCCACCTCGAAACCGGGTTGGTGGTTGGGGAGGCTGAGGCTGAGGATCACTGCTAGCCTGAACTGTGTAGCAAGACCCTGTATTGAATAAATATATAAATAAAAATTAAATTAAAAAAAAACAAGTTTGACACTGAAAATGGCTTCAGTTGGGACAGATATAATTACCCCTGGGAAAGTACATTCATACATTCTGTCTTTTGGGTTTCTTTCTTAAACTGAAACAGCAGAGTCAAGCTTCCTTTTGAAGAATTCATTATATTAATATCAGCAAAGGAACATCCAAAATAGCAATGCTAGGGCTGGGGAGATAGCTCAGTGGCATAAGCGCCTGCCTGGCAAGCACAAGATCCTGAGTTTGATCCCTATTACCAAAAAACAAAAGAAGCAATGCTACATAAAGCTTTCAATTAGCCTAAAAAATGTCATATACAAGAATATAAGGGCTGGGGATATTGCTCAGCACATGGCTGTCAAGTGCAAGGTCCTGAGTTCAATTCCCAGTTACCAAAAAAAAAAAAGGACTTTTTATCATGGAATTTGTAAACAAAAATTTTTCCATTAAGGAAGCTATATTTGGACATTAGAGATAAATAGCACCTCTTAGAACCCAGTCCTAAAATCATCAATTAAGTTATTTACATTTATCATATCCTTATTTCCACTTTTCACTAATCAACTATATTATTAGCAAAAACCCCAAGACAGAATGACCCTCCACGTTTACGGGTACACTTTTAATCTACTGATGTTTCTAAATACAAAATAATGATATTTACATTGAATAAATTTTAATTTATATTCAACAAAAAATTTGCTTCCTGCAGCACTAGGAGTTGAACCTAGAACCTGCACACTTAGCCCAGTCCTTTTTTTACTTTTTATTCTGAGATTTAGAGATAGGGTTTTAAATCATTAAACTGCCAGGCCTAGGTTTAAGCGCCCAATCCTCCTGCCTCAGGCTCCCACAATGCTCCCAGAATCACAGGAATGCACTACCATGCCCTTTTACAGATTGGGGGGGTGTTTGTTGTGTTGTTTTGTTTTGTTTTGTTTTCCAGGGTGGTGGTGCTAGAGATCAAACCCAGGGCCTTGGGCAGGTAAGGCAAGAATTCTACCACTGAGCCACAACCCCAGCCCTACCATGCCCTTCTTAAATATTTTATGCTTAATCATAAAATTAAGAAAAATAAATGGTCTTGAGTTTAATTACTGATATACTCAGTAACTTTTATGGGATTTATTGAAACTATGCCAAGTGAACAGAGAGCTATTCACAAAGGCCACGTGCCATATGATAATCCTGAAATAACAAAATTACAGAGATGGAAAACAGATGAGTGGTTCCCGGGATTAGAGACTGTGGCAGATGAAGAGTGGGTGTGACTACAGAGGTAGTACCAGGGAGGTTATTTTGGTCATGAAACAGTTTTATACTCAACTGTGGTGTAGTTACCTGAGTAGATGCATGTGGCCGAAAGGCACAGAGCTATGGAGTACAGACTGCACCAACAGCAACTCACAAGTTTTGACACTGTAACCACAGTTACATAGCATATAACCACTTGGGGCGTCTTGCTAAGGGTACAAAGTGACCTTCTATTTTCTTTGCATCTTCCTCTGAATCTATTATCCTTTCAAATAAAAATTTTTAAAAATTCCTCTATGCATATCTAATTTCATGTGCCACTTCACAGAACCCAAAAACAGAAACTGTAGCAAATTCATCATATAGCTGATGCAAGAAAGAAGGATATTAATTATTTCCATTCTGGACCAATACTCAGAGATATGCCCTTACTCTTGCATAAGGATTGGCAAATAAACCGGATGTAGTGGCACAATCAAAGCACTCACGAGGCTGAGACAGGAGGATCACTGTGAGTTCAAGGCCACCCTGAGTTACAGAGTGAGTGCAAGGCCAGCTTGAATTGCATAGTGAGACCCTATCTGAAAAGGGGAAAAAAAAAAACAAAAAACTGGCAAATAAACATACCAATGTTTTAAGAATAAAAGGCTTTTGGGAGTCATGAGTTGTTTTTTTGTTTGTTTGTTTTTCCATAATGGAGACTGAACCTCAGAAGCACTAATCAAATCCCCCCCTTTTTATTTTTGACATTTACTAAGTTTCCCAAACTGAATTCAAGCTTCAGTCCTCCTGCCTAAACCTCACAAGTAGCTGTCATTAAAACGTGCCCATCTTGTACTATTTTGTGTAGCTCCTGTGTTTCTTTTTAAGGGTTTTTTGTTTTTGTTTTTGTTTTTTTTGTTTCTCGAATGCCTTCAGGGCACTTTTGGCCAGCGGGAGAGTTGGTTCGAACTCCAGCAACCTGAGGCTGACAGCTTTGTGGAAGCAGCCACTTAAAGAACTGAGCTAGGGCCAGGCCCCCAAAATGGAATAAGGGTTGTTTTTTTTTTTTTTGCTCTGAATGCCCTCAGGCGTGGTTTGGCTGGCTGGAGTGTTGTGGGAATCGAACTACAGCAACCTGAGGCTGACAGCTTTGTGGAAGTAGCCACTTAAAGAACTGAGCTATGGCCAGGTCCCTCCTGTGTTTCTTTTTGATGCACTGAAAAACCAGCAGTCATAGCAGGCAGACCTTCACAACAATAGTGATGTGGCTACTAGCACTTTGAGCTCTGTTACTGAAGAGAGTAAGTAGTAAAGGAAGCTAAGCATGGTGGTGCACACCTGTAATGCCAGTACTCAGGAAGCTGAGGTAGGAGGAAAGTAGGAGTTTGGGGCCAGTCTAAGCAATATAGTGAGTTCAAGACCAGTCTGAACTATGTGTCTCAAAACAAGAAACAGAACTAGGTTGGTGCATCTTCACATCGATAGTCAGGAAGTTATGGAACAGTGTCTATTATAATACAAACACATTGAAAACTTTCATTTCCCCAAAACTTTTCCTTTCTAAAACTTACTTAATATCTTGTGCATTTCAAACAAAAGTAGCTTGAACACAGAGTTCCTAGGGGCCAGGAATGTAGCTCAGCAGCGCAGTACCCGCTAGCAAGTGTGAGACCCTGAATTCAATTCCCAGTACAAAAAAAAAAAAGAAGAGTTGCTAAGTCCTAGAAATACCTTTCTACGCATACATGTCTTTCCCACATAGTATTCATTAACCAGATGTCGATTCTGTTTCCAACACAAGAGTCCCAAGTAGGGTGCCCCTACTCCGGGTAGAAAAGCCAGCCCTAACAAGACAGTGTCAGCACGGAGATTTTTGTCCACAATGTGGGTCCGAAAGAAGGCCCTCAAAGAGAAAAACTACATCTAATTCCTTAGGATAACACAACACCCATTCCTCACATTTAATAAGCAATGCTGGAGAAATTATATACAACAAAAGATCGCCACTTTTTCCATGCTAAATGCCTCCAATACATGTAGCACATTTCTCCTCTAGTGTACCTAATCCCTTCACTTATCTCTGGGTGATGCTTGGAAAACTTTTGTGTAATGTTCAAAATGTCCAAGAAGGGCCAAATTTTGAATAAGACACCCAAGTAATAACTACAACATTAATTCTTGACCCGATCCTGCGTAGTCTTATCTATACCACTACATCTTAAAAAACTCCCATTTTTTTAAAATTTTTTTATTTTATTAATTAATTTATTTATTTATGGGGGGCAGCTCAGCCCACCAGGGGGCGGGGCTGGCTGGCATGTGGTGCTGCTGGGGGATTGAACCACAGTCCCTGTGCTCTGCTTAGCTTAGGCTTGTTCTAAGTAGGTGCTTTAGACCACTGAGCCATCTCACCAGCCCAAAAAATTCCCATCTTTAAACTCCCATTTTTCACAACACAGTTCCAAAAATTTTTCTCTCATCTCTACTGACACACAACATCTGTTTAAAAAAGAAGAAAGAATTACAAAAAGGCAGTAACACTCCACTTCAAATATCTAGGGTCACTACTGCTTACAGACCATCTGACTCCTGATAAGCAGTCGTAATGCATATAACACTAATATGAATCACATTACTTAACAAATATTTATAATGATTAACCTCGAGGAAGAGAACAAGATATGCACTACAAAATATCTTAGACACGTCTTTTTGCTGGTGATACAATCAAATTCTGAAAGTTTTTCCAAACCATTCACAAAACTACTTTAGGAGTAAAGAATCACCTAAGGAAACATTATTGTTATTATTTACTGGATGATTTTTAGGCAGGTTGCAATTGTCTTACTACAGCAAACATTAGAGTCTGAGGCCTGTGTTCCGTTTCCTCATGTTCCCAAGGCGAACATCTGAGCACTCCTCTTAATAAAACCTGTCATAACCACAAAGCAAACAGCTCTGCTGAATTACAGTTAACTCTCCTCTCTTCAAAACACAGACACAAGATCCCATAAAATGAGTCGCTGCAGGCATGTCAATCCCATGTCACAGAACATCTCAAAAACTACCAACATGAACAGTCATCAAGTCACTGTTTACAGTGACAGATTTAAATAGTAATAATAAACAGGAACAAATTTTGCACAACAAGATCTCAAGTTTCATGCACCTACAAAGAACGGTAACTAAAATACTGTCGCACACAATCTGCCAAAACTGCCATAAACAATTTATACACAGGAAATAAACTCGCTATTCTAGTGAGATAAGATCCATCGCCCCCTACGCATCCCCCAAAAGCCTTGCCGAGAAACTGAAAAGGCGGAGGCGGCTCCACGCCGAGGCACAGGCGTGACAGGTCCCCACCTGTATATCTGTTTTCAGCCATTTGGAGTCCAGTCGCGCCTGGGCACCCAAACAGAAGGATTCAGAGGGCATCTTTCCTGCGGGTTCCTCCCAGCTGCCAGGCCTGCAAGAAAAACGGAAACGCTTCAGACTGACTCCAGGCTTCTGAAAATCCACAAAGAGCCTCCCGCAAGGTCTACTGCGGCAGCGGCACGGGGAGCGCCGGGTGGGGGAGGGGAGCGGCGAGGGGCGCCGCGGAGGACGAGGGCGCGCGCGGCGCGGGGAGCGGAGCCTGTCCACCGGGTGGGACGCGCCGGGCGCGGAAACGCCAGGGCGAGCCCCTGAGCGCGGGCGGGCCCAGAGACCGCGGCACGACGTCATCCCCGCCCGACCCGAAACACGCACGCACACCGCACGCCCATCATCTGAAGACGCCACCAGCGTGCATCTGCGCCGGGTCCGTACCGGCGCGAGGGGCGTGAAGCAAATTCAACAAAAGTAAGTCTGCAGGAAAATCCACCAAAAAATCACTTG
>NW_004524775.1:2930455-2931693 GCF_000260255.1 Octodon degus
ACGCCACAGCGCCGCTGACTAGGCTGACGGGCCCTCGGCCGTCCTCGCCGCCGCCGCTCGCAGCAATCGGGCTCAGCGGCGCCGCGCCGAGGGTGCGGCCGGGGCCAATCACAGGCGCCGGAAGGCGGGACTTCCGGCTCACGCACGCACGCACGCGCTCGCGCGCGGATCCTCAGCCCTGCGCGTCCCAGGCCGAGGGCGCCGGGAGTCCGCTAGCTCGGACTTTGGGGGCGCCTGAGGTCACCAGGGCGTTGGCGCGACCCGCAGGTGGGAGACGCCACCGCGCGGGAGATGCTCTGGACGCTGCGAGGGCTGCAGAGCCGGTGATCGTGAAACAAGATTTTAAAAATTTCGACTAAAAGCAAAGTATGTTCTCTGCTGATAGTGAAATTAAATTGTAAGTCAGTACATGACAACAGGCCAATCTTAAGGACGTCCAAATAATCCATGGTTCAAAAAAGAAAACTCAGAAAAAGAAAATGTTTCAAATCGAATATGTTAATGCTTGCGAGCTGGGGTGTAGCTCATCGACAGAGCTGCTTGCTTAACATGCATAGGGCCTGGATTCAATCCGTAGCGTACCCAACTCAGAATAGTAAGAATAATAAGAATATCAAAAGTTGTACCGAATAGTAAAGTGACCTTGATAGTGTTAACTGCTTACACTGCATTACAAATAAAGGTCTAATGTCAGCAATCTAGGTTTCCATCTTAAGACACTAGGGGGAGAAAAGGCACAAAAATTAAACCAGGAGGAAGAAAGTACAGTAATCAAAGGAAGACAAATCGGAAACAAAGTCAACATAATAATCACTGTAGCCAAAAGCTGTTCCTCTGAAAATATTTTTTTCCGTTGATACAATTTTAACAAGGCAGACCAAAACATTGACACTATCAGGAAAGCGAGTAAAGATACCACTACAGACCCCACAGAGCTGGGGAAGCTGAGGCAGGATCCTTGCGAGTTCAAGACCAGCCTGGGCTACAAAGTGAGCCCAAGGCCAGTTTGAACTGCATGACGAAACTTTGTCTCAAAAAAAAGATCCCACAGGACCTGGCATGGTGGTGTGCCCCTGAGGAGCTGAAGCAAGAGGGTCGCCAGTTCAAACCTAACCTGGGCAGCTCTGTGAGACCCTATTTCAAAAAAATAAAAAGGGGCTGGCAATGTACCTCATTAAAAAGGCATTGCAGGCTGGAGAGATGGCTCAGTGGTCTAAAGCATCTACTTAGAACAAGCT
>NW_004524775.1:2931818-2935510 GCF_000260255.1 Octodon degus
AAAAAAAAAAGGCATTGCATTCAGTCCTGAGCCCCAGTGAATGAGAAACAAACAAAAAAGCCTCGTAGACTGAGAAGTGAGGGAAGAAGGGAATGCCAGAAGCAAGTCTATCTACATAAATTTGGCAATTTATATGAACTGGACTCATTGCTTACAAACATATAATACCAAAATTAACTTAAGAAATATGTTGAGCCAGCCTGTACTTATCAAAGAAATCACATTCACTGTGTTCAACGCTCAGCTCCAAAAAGTAAGGAAAAAAACAGCTTTCATATAAATCTCTAGGCCCAGATTGTTCTGCTGGAAGTTTTGGTTCTACCACATTTCCTAGAGAAGTAAAAGAATCCTGTATACATTCCTTCAGAAAACTGATGAAAAATGAATATTTTCATTCTATAAGTTATGCATTACCCTGATAAAACCAAAAATAAAAAAATTGCAAGGAAACTTCAGATCCGTCATAGTCTCACCAGCTTAAGTGTAACACTTCTTAGTCAACTTTGAGCAAATGAATTCTAACAAGCTACAGAAAAGATGACACCGGATAACTAGAGGGTTCATCTTAAGATTTCAAAGCTGGCTTACCATTGAAATCTAAGCATAACTCTCCGTGTGATCATCTCAATAGAGGCAGAAATGCTTTTGATCCAAGAAATTCCAAGATCAATTCAGTATTCAGTTTCAGGAAATTAGAAATAAAGGAAACTCCTCAGCCTGATAACACATATCTGTGAAAACTTCCACTCAAACTGAACAGTACTGAACGGAGTCAGGGTGAGGATGTAGCCCAGTGGTACTGTGCCTGCCTGGCAAGTGTGAGGTGCTGAATTTGATTCCTGGTACCCCCAACTCCATGAAAAATAGAGGAGCTATACGGTTATCATAAACCCCTAACAAAAGCAAAATATTATCAGGTAGTTCTTTTTTTTTTTTTTTGGCAGAGCCGGGGATTGAACTCACAGCCTTGTGCTTTCCAGGGAAGCTCTTATTCCACTGAGCCGTCTCCCTGGTCCCAGGTAGCTCTTTTTTTAATGATATTTATTTTGTTATTAGCTTATTGCTACAGATTAGATGTGCATAATGATCACATTCATCACAGGGAATTTGTATTTGCACATGATTTTTCTTTTTTAATCCTGGGGATCAAACTTCATACTTTGCACATGGCCGCATGCACTTGCACTGCTGAGCTACTTCCCCGCTACACAGGGTGTGTCTTGGTTCCTCCTTTCTTTCCATAGCTCTCTCCTTTCAGCTCCTCTCCCCCACTTATTTACAAACCTTTGTTTCCAACGTGTCCTTCTTTTCTCATCCTTTTTTTTTTCCTTCCTTCCTTTCCTCATCCCTCTCTAGTTCTCCTTTCCTTTTAAAAAATTTCATCCTGCTTGAATACCTGTCATCTTGGTTTTCTAAATGTGTACCATTTCTAATGTCATACCAGTTATTACGATACTCTCTTTAAATTTTTTAAAAAGTATAAAAAATGTAAGTAAATTTTCCTTGATCATACTTGATTTGTGTGATGAAAAATATAAATATTGAAGTAAGAAATACGTCTGTTTAGAGCTATTAAAATTGAGGTATTGGGGCTGGAGAGATGGCTCAGTGGTCTAAAGCACCTACTTGGAACAAGCTTGGCAAAGCACAGGGGCCGCGGTTCGATCCCCCAGCACCACATGCCAGCCAGCCCCGCCCCCTGGTGGGCTGAGCTGGCCACACACATACACACACTAAATAAAAATGTAATAAATAAATAATTTTAAAATTGAGGTATTGTTAGTCTTATGGCAGAACTGTAAACTACTTCATTGTTGTAGTAAACATATTAAGTATCTTAATGTTAATATTTTGTATAATATTACAAATTCGTCAGACAAGCCATCATTCCTGTTAGCATGCTACTAATGCAGTATGGGACATACTTCTATTTATCACATTTTCTAATAATGTCCTTATGTCTTTGTTATTCATCTGTGAACAAATTAAGTAGCTAACCTTGCCTCCAACCATCATCTTTGTCTCTTTTATACCTAAGTCAAGGACATAATATGTGCAGAAATCTTGCTCTTTGTCAACAAAGGCAACTTTACAAGTAATAAAATACTTATTATAATAAATAATTTTTTTAAACATTTATTTATTTATTGTGTGTGTGTGTGTGTGTGTGTGTGTGGCCAGCTCAGCCTGCCAGGGGGCGGGGCTGGCTGGCATGTGGTGCTGGGGGATCGAACCGTGGTCCCTGTGCTTTCCCAAGCTTGTTCCAAGTAGGTGCTTTAGACCACTGAGCCATCTCACCAGCTCCAATAAATAATTTTTAAAAAGAAAAATTTCATCCTATTTCACAATTTCCATTACGCATTCTGGTTCTTATTTACACTTTCAGTTTCTCACACCAGAGAGACCATGCAATATTTACACACGTGTCCCACATATCTCATGTAAGAGTATGTTCTCAAGATGCATCCATTTAGCTAGGGATGTCTCTAGGTGACTTTTCCTTATGGCTGAGTTGCAATCCATTGTAAAAATAAACCCACAGTTTTTTTTATCCATTCATCAGCTCATGGACATTTGGGCTGTTTCCAAGATTTTGCAATTACAAACTGTGCTGCTGTAAACATGGGAGGGCATATATCGCTATGATATGATGCTTACAATTATTTTGAGGAGAAAGGGAATAGCTGGGTCAAAGGGGACCTCTAGTCCTAGTATTTGAGGAATATCCATACTGATTTCCACAGTGGTTGCATCAATCTGCACTCCCACCAACTGGGGAGAAGGGGTCCCTTTTCCCAGAGCTCCACCAGCATTTGTTATTGGTTGATTTCTTGATAATGGCCATTTTTTCTGGGGTGAGATGGAATCTCAGTGTTGTTTTAATTTGCGTGTCTTGGATGACCAGTGCTGTTGAACATTTTTTCATATATTTACTGGCTGTTTGTACTCAGAAGTGTGTATTCATCTTAGACACCCATTTTCAGACTGGATCTTTCAATTTGGGGAGTCTGACTTTTTTCAGTCCTTTGTATGTTCTAAATATTTATTTATTTTTATTTATTACATTTATTTATTGTGTGTGTGTGTGTGTGTGTGTGTGTGTGTGTGGCCAGCTCAGCCCACCAGAGGGCGCGGCTGGCTGGCATGTGGTGCTGGGGATCGAACCGCGGTCCCTGTGCTTTGCCAAGCTTGTTTCAAGTAGGTGCTTTAGACCACTGAGCCATCTCTCCAGCCCTCTTTGTATGTCCTAGATATCAGTCTTTTGTCTCAGGAAAAATTGGCTAAAATTTTTTCACACTCCGTTGTCTCTTTACTCTGTTAATGATTTCTTTTGTTGTGCAAAAGCTCTATAATAAGATGAGATCTTATTTGTTGGTTCTTTGTAATATTTCCTGTGGGATCAGTGTTTTTATCATAAAGTCTTTGTCCACACCTATGTCTTCAAGGGTTCTACCTATTCTCTCTTCCAGAAGATTTAGTGTTTCTGTTTTATTATTTATATCTTCGTTGTACTTTGATTTTATTTAATTTAGCACATGATGATGGACATTGCTATAGTATTCATCTTTGGCAGGTAGAAAGCCAGTGAGCATGTTTGGCCCCTTCATCAAAGACAAGGTGGCCGAGTGTGTATGGAGTTGTCTCTGCATCTTCTGATATGTTCCACTGATCCTTGGGTCTGTTTTTTAGGT
>NW_004524775.1:2935610-2936278 GCF_000260255.1 Octodon degus
TCATCAAAGACAAGGTGGCCGAGTGTGTATGGAGTTGTCTCTGCATCTTCTGATATGTTCCACTGATCCTTGGGTCTGTTTTTTAGGTAGTACCATGCTGTTGTTCTGGTTTTTTTTTTGTTTGTTTGTTTGTTTGTTAAGAATTTATTTTATTTTATTTTTTTAGGGGAACAGGGGATTGAACTCAGGCCCTCGTGCTCGCCAGAGAAGCACTTATTCCACTGAGCCATCTCCCCAGCCCCTTCTGTTTTGTTTTGCATTTGTATTTGTGTAGTTTCCAGTCAGGAATTTTGATGCTTCCTGCCTTCCTTTGTTGCCCAGAATTTTTACTATTCTAGATCTCTTCTGCTTCAAAACGAACTTCAGGATTTTTTTTCTAATTCTGTGAGACCTGCTTTTGGAATTTTGATCAGGGTTGCTTTAAATCTCTATAATTTTTTTTGTTTGTTGGTTTGGTTTGATTTGGTTTGGTTTTGCAAGACAGTCTTAACATATAGCCCAGGCTGGCTGGCAGTCAGCGCACTGTGTAGCCGTATTTGACCTCAAACTCACAGCCATCCTCCTGCTGCCTCCTGAGGCCTGGGATTACAGGCATCTATCACACACTTGGCCTATATAAACTTCGGGGGCTGGTGAGATGGCTCAGTGGTCTAAAGCACCTACTTAGA
>NW_004524775.1:2936378-2946516 GCF_000260255.1 Octodon degus
CACACACACACACACACACACACACTAAATAAATAAATAAAATACATTTTTAAAAAAGAATTATTTAAAAATAAGTAAATAAAAGATAAACTTTGGAAGTATGGCCATGTTCACTATATTGGTTCTTCCTACCCAAGCACAAGGGATAGTTTTCCATTTTCTGATTTCCTCTTCAATCTCCTTTTTCAGATTATTATAGTTTTTAATGCAGAAGTTTTTTTCCTGGGACCGGGGAGATAGCTGAGTAGAATAAGCGCTTGCCTGGCAAGCACAAGGGCCTGAGTTCAATCCCTGGTTCTGCCAAAAAAAAAAAAGTTTTTTCCTTCCTTCATTATAAAGAACTTTTCCAGGTTCTTTTCAAGGCCCATGAAGTTTATACTTGTAATCCACTAAGGCATATTTGTGGCTATGGGGAGCCAAGGGTCCTAAGTCCAGATACAATGGTGCTGGAACAAGGCCTTGACCCAGGACCAAGCCCCAAGTTTATTAATTCACAAAGAAGGGACTGGTTCGAAAATGAGTGAATGTGAAAATGGCAGGATGTCTGTGAGTGCTGTGAGCTGGGCTACTAGAGTCCTGAAGTCACCCCTGAAATATGCAAAGAAGATACAGAAAGAATAATCTGCGTAGCACAGTTGAGGTGGTGTATGATGCCTTGGGATCTGTGTTTCAGCTGTGCTGTATAATCTTTCATGCCCCAGGAAGTCAGAGCCTCTTATCTTGCGGCTCAGTGGCAGCTGACAGTGCGGACGTGGTTTTCCAGCACACCTTGCTTCAGCTCACACATTCTGTTTGGTAGTTATGGGCTGGGGAACACTGCCTTGTCATCTTTGCTTCCAAGACTACACATCGGCGTCTGGGCTGGACTGGTTTGCATTGCTTAAAGCCAACTGAAGCAACAAGGAACAGTCCTAGCCAGCTCTGTGTATATCAATACATGGAAATAGGATCGGGTTTAGCTAAAATGGAGATAACTGCTCACATTCGTTAGACTGATTCCCAGGTATTTGATTTTTTGGAAGCTTCTGTGAAAGGTGTTGTCTCCATAATTTCTCTCTCGGTGTGTTTGTTATTGGTCTACAGAGAGGCTATTCATTTTTTGAGTGTTGACACTGTATCCAGCAGTGCTACTGAATTTGCTTATTAAGGATTTTTTTTTTTTTTTGCTCCGAATGCCTTCAGGGCAGGATTGACTGGCTTGAGTTTTGGGGATCAAACCCCAGCAACCTGAGCCTGACTGCTTTTTTGAAGCAGCCAATTAAAGAGCTGAGCTAAGGGGCAGGCCCCCGATTTTGCTTATTAAATCTAGAAATCTTTCAGTGGAGTTTTGGGATCTTCTGTGTAGAGTATCATGCCATCTGTGAATAATGATGATGTAATTTCTTCCTTTCCTATCCTTATTCCTTTTATTTCTCTTGTCTAAATTGTCTGGCTTGAGGCTGGGGATATAGCTCAGTATATAGTGCCTGCCTGGCAAGGGCAAGGTCCTGAGTTCAATTCGTAGAACCAAAAACATAAAAAATGTAAAAAACCCCTAAAACATCCTCTGGCTAAAGTTTTCAGAACTACATTGAATAACAATGGAGACAGTGGACATCTTTGTCTTGTTCCTGATTTTAGAACTAAAGCTATCGTTTTTGTCTATTTAATATGATATTGGCTATTGTCATAAGTGGCTTTTATCAGGTTGAAGTAAAGAACATCTATTCCAATTTTTGTAGGGTTTTTATTATGAATGGCTTTTGGACTTTGTCAAAATCTTTTTCTGCATCTATTGAGATGATGATATGGTATTTGTCCTTGGCTCTGTGAATATGACGTATTTCATTTATTGATTTATGTATGTTGAGCCATCCTTGCATCTCTAGGATGAAATTCACTTGATCATGGTGTATAATCTTGATGATTTGATGCATTGTTTGGCAGTATCTTATTGAGGACATTTGTGTTTATGTTACTTAAGGAGATTGGTCTGCTTAGTTGGATCTTTCTCTGATTTTGGTACCAGAATAATGTTTGCTTCCAGGAATGAATTTCAGAGTATTACTTCCCTTTCAAATTTATTGAAGAGTTTGAGAAATGATACTATTAGGTCTTCTCGAAATTTCTTATCGATTTCAACAGTTAATCAATCAGGGCCTGCACTTTTCTTTGTGGGTAGGTTTTTAATTACATCTTTAATTTCACTGATATTGATTTATATAGGATTTTTATATCATCTTGATTCAGCTTGGGTAATTCATATGTATCTAGAACTCTATCCATTTCATCTGCATTTTTCATCTTCTTAGAACACAACTTCTGGGTAGTTATTCTGATGAGTTGGCTCAGCAGAATAAGTACTTCCCTGGCAAGTGCAAGGGTCTGAGTTCAATCCCTGGTTCCTCAAAAAAACACAACTTCTGAAAGTATGTATGGATGACAATCTAGATTTCTTCAGGGTCTATTATGATTTCGCCCTTTTCATGCCTAATTGCATCAATTTGAGTTGTTTCTTTCTTTTTTTTGATAAAGTTGGCTAAGCGTTTGTTGATTTTATTTAATCTTCATTATTAATTAACTTATTTATTTGTATTTTTTAGGGAATGGTCTACAGGATGTTCAGGGTCTCACTACTAGATCAGACTCATAGTGATCCACCTGTCTACAGCCTCCCAAGAGCTGGGATTACAATCACACACCACCACGCCCAGTCTCAATTGCCATCTCAGCACACCCCGGGGGCAGGGCTGGCATGACAGGTTCAGGGATCAAACCCCTGGCCCCTGCACCTGCTTGCAGGTGCTTTAATCCACTGAGCTATTTGGCCAGCTCCAGAATCAACTTTTTAATTCATTGATTCTTGTAGCGCTTTCTTAGTTTCTAATGCATATTTTTTTTTATTAATTTTTAGTCTGATCTTTATAATTGCCTCCCATGTACAAGTTTTGGGCTTGGACTGCTCTTCTTTCTCTAGAAGTTTGAGGTTCAACATTAAGTTATTTATTTGAACTTGCTCTGTTTTCCTGATACGGGCATTCACAGCTATGAATTTCTCTCATAAGGCTGTTTTTATTGTGTTCCATAATTTTTGATATGTTGAGGCTGGGGGAATAGCTCAGTGGTCTACGCACCTGCCTGGCAAGCTCAAAGACCTGGGTTCAATCACTGCTACTACACCATGCCGGCCAGCGGAACGAGGCATGGTGGTACACGCCTGTAATCCCAGTGCTGGGGAGGCTGAAACAGGAGCATCACTACAATTCCGAGCTGTGTAGTGAGACCCGTACCACATTGATTAATTAATTTTAAAAATTTGATGTGGCATTGTCATTATCATTTAATTGTAGAAACTGTCTAATTTCTTCAATTTCACCTATGACTCATTGGTTGTTCAGGAGGGTGTTAGTTAATTTCAATATGTTGTTTGTGAAGTTCTTGTGGTTTCCTTTGCCACTGACAACCAATTTCATTACACTATGGCCTGATACATGCAATGGATGAGTTCAGTTCCTTTACATTTACTTAAGCATCTTCTGTGTGCTAGTGTATGGTCTGTTTGTGGAGAATGCCATGTGTGCAGCTGGGAAGAATGTGTATTCTGACACTGTGCAGTGGTACACTATGCAGACGCCTGCTAAGGCCATTTCTTCAAAAGTTTGGTTTGCTTATAATATTAAATTGTTGATTTTTTTTTGTCTAGTTGATCTATTTGTGACAATGGGGTATTGAGATCCCCTGATATAATTGTATTAGTGCTTATTTGATATGTTTCATGTCTATTAATATTTGTTTTATATAGTTGGATACACTGGTATTTGTTGCATATATATTTATTATTGTTATCTCTTCCTTTTAGAGTATTCCTGTTATAAGGATGTACTGACCTTCTTTGTCTCTTTTTTTTTCCATAATTGTATTGAGAAAAAAATAGCAATGCGACAGTTTCAAACCAAATTGGTAGGACAGTTTCAATAATTAATACATTGCACACTCTCTTCCTAGTGGTTATTTGCTGTACAAGATGTGGACATGATATCCTATTTACAAACACTATTAGAACAAATCTCTCTATTCATTAAGAGAATGTAACTATATATCTATCCTAACCATTTTGAATACACAGATACAAAATGGACATTCATCTGTATCCCCTTTTTTGTATAGTTCCATCATTTGAATATTATAGGTGTGTTAACTCAGCAAAATATTCTAAAAAAGTCCAGTAGTCCATAATAGTATTGGGTCTTCCGCTTGATTGGCAGTGTCAGAAATTGTTGACCTGAGTCCCCTGTAGCTCAACATAACAGCATGGCTTTACTTCTTATACTTCGTTTTTATACTTTTCTACTGGATAGTTAAGACCAAGGTAAAGCAGGACCTGTGCAACAAGAGTTGTAGCTTTTGAGTCTGATAAGGTCAGTGAAATCCCCTCAGGATTTATCCTGAGATCCTGTACCTCAGATTGTAGAACCTTTGTCAGTGTCAGCCATGTGGATGAGTCATGGCCATTGCTTGGCCAATATGTTCTCTGTGAAAGCTGGAGAGAATGTTTTCTCTCCATGTGACTCTCCTTAGGCACACTCTACATCATGGATCACTTTCCTCTTTGGCCCCGTAATCTCCTTGATCAGAAAATTTGGGACACTACCGAGTTACATGACGTTAGAGTACAAGTTCTCATATGTCCTGAGTCTTAATTGACCTTGGAAGGCTAGGGCCAAAATGTTGGCTTTCCTTGAGGCCCTCCTTTTTCTCTAATTTTGGTCTGCAAATGTAGGTTGTTAACCCTCCAGAAGAGAAGCTTATTGTTATTACCATACAACCTAGGCTGTTAAGCTTAACCTCACTATCTATCTGTCTGAATATCAAACATCTTAGGCATAACATGGAACAGGTATTTTTCATCAAGTATTGATATATTGAACTTTAAGTCCCTACCAGAATATGATGAAAAAACATTTAAAAATTAGAATATATTTTTAAAAATAGGCATAAAGAATTATATAATTCTTATGTTTACACATAAGTCCAAAAATCTAACCATATACAACCTTGAAGTAGGACCGTCCCTCAACATTCCTTTTCCTGTCTCCTCCTTCATTCACCACCCCCTTCTTTTTGTACAATCATCTACCCTAGAGACAGCTCGGCAGCAACTGGCATGTCATGAGAAGCAGTCCATATTCAAAAGACCAGAATGACAGACACTTCAAGCATGAAACTACCTTTGTTTCTCTTAATAAGTCTTTTTTTTTTTTTTTTGCTCTGAATGCCTTCAGGGCAGGTTTGGCTTGCTTGAGTTGTGGGGATCGAACCACAGCAACCTGAGCCTGATTGCTTTGTTGAAGTAGCCACTTAAAGAACTGAGCTAAGGGGCAAGCCCCTATCTTAATAAGTCTTATCTTGAAATCTATTTATCTTCCAATAGAATAGCTTCCCATGCTTTTTTGGTTCCTGTCACATTCAGTACAGTTTTTCATCCTGTGATATTAAATTTATAAATTTCGTCATGCGTTAAATGTGTTTCTTATATGCAGCGTATGGTTGGGTCATGCTTCTTGAGCCATTCCGCCAGCCATTTTGCCTGTCAATTAGTAAATTAAGACCATTTCCATTTATGCTTTTAACTGGTAAACTGACTTATCCTCGTTATGTTAGTTTACTATTGTTGGCTCCTCATTTTCCTGTCTGTTTAATTGCTTGCCTCTCCTGGATTTCTTTTGTTAGGGTTCATGAAGTTTTAGTCCTTGTTGTCTCTTTTGTAGAATATCCTTCAAAACTTTTTGGAGTGATTCTTCAGTGGCCATGAATTTCCTCAGGTAGACTTTATCATGAAAACATCTTATTTTTCCATCAACATTGAAAGATAATTTTATAGGGTACATCAATCTGGAGGCTGTTTCCTTTAGGGCTTAAAATACTTCATTCAAAACTCTGCTATCCACATGCCTCACTGGCCCAACCCTAGGCACATTGAGCTAGGCACTGAGACCAGGTGTGGTGGTGCACGCCTTTAACCCCAGCACTGGGGAGGCAGAAAACAGGAGACTCACTATAAGTCTAAACTGTGTAGGGAGACCCATTTAAAAAGAAAGAAAGACAATAACTGCTGTGGCCCGTGCAACTCTGAAAGTTCCCAGGAAGAAGGACAGTGAGAAATAAAAATAAGAGACAAAAAGCTTAGATCAGATGGAGCCATCTCACCTATGGGAGGAAAGGAACTGCTCAACCACCATAGCACATTTGTTTATACATTTGGTGGTTTGATGTCACGTGACACCCTTTCGGCCTAGCAGCTCATTGCTTGGATGGTTTTGGGCCTCACTTCTCTGGACTGAACAGCTTGTTCATGTGCCTTGCTTTGGGTGTTGTTTATTCTTGGACTGGGCTTGCCGTGCCCCTGCACATGTGATCCATTTCCAGCTAGAGCTTCTCCCTGTATCTCTCCCTTTTCCATTTTGCAGTGGCAAGCTATGGGTGATCATTTGAAGTTGGAGGAGCTGTGTTTGGGGAACTGCTGAAGACAATTTTCTTTCTTTTTTTTCTTTCTTTTTTTCTTTCTTCTTTCTTTCTTTCTTTCTTTCTTTCTTTCTTTCTTTCTTTCTTTCTTTTTTTTTTCAGTACTGGGGATTGAACTCAGGACCCTTGCCAGGCAAGCGCTTATGCTACTGAGCTATCTCCCCAGCCCCTATCTTTCTTGTGGTTATACTTTTCTGCTGGATATTCAAGACCAAGTTAAAGTGAGACCTGTATTAATTAATCTTTTGTCGTCTATCAAGGCCAGTTAAGTCTCCTCAGGATTTACTGTGGAGTGATACATAGCAATTCTCTGTGCATCTGTCAGTGTCAGCCCTCTACCTGAGTGACAGCCATTGCTTGGCCAAGTTGCTTTCGGTGAAAGCTCAGGAGATTCTTTTCACTCATGGTGACTGTCCACAGGCACACTACACATTGTTGATTTATTTTCTTCTGTGGTCCCACAACATCTGTGATCAGAAGATGAAGGTGGGGCTGGGGAGATAGCTCAGTAGCTATACTGGTTCCCAAATCAGGCGTGGTAGCACATTTTTAGAATCCTAGCGCTGGGGAGGCTGAGACAGGAGGGTCACTAGCAGTCTGAACTGCATAGCAAGACTCTGCATCAAATAAATAAATAAATAAATAAATAAATAAATAAATAAAATTGTTAAAGAAAGAAAACCAGGGAATTACTGAGTTATAAGATGTCACAGAAGAGGTTTTCTTATGTCCTGGGTCCTCATTAACCTCAGAGGGCTAGGGCCAAAATATTGGCTATCCTCTTAGGCCATCTATCGCTCCAATTTTTGATTAATTGTTGAACACCCAGCAGAGAAGGTTAATGACATTACATTGTAATGAAGGCAATAAGCTTAATATTACTATGTTTTCTAATGTCAAGCACCTTAGAACATTAAATGGAAGGCTTATTTTCTAGCAACCATGTGTATTCTAACACATTTTGAATCCCTATAGGATTCTTTTTTTTTTGGCTGGCTCAGGCTGCCTTAAGGGAGGGTCTGGCGCAGCATGTGGAGCTGGGGATCCAACCACAGTCCACTGCAGCTCTCTGGGTTTGCCCAAGCAGGTGCTTTAAACAACTGAGCTAACTCACAGGCCCCTTGAATCCGTATAGAATGTTTTTGGGTTTTTTTTTTTGGTGGAGCTGAGGATTGAACTCAGGCCCTTGCACTTGCCAGGCAAGCACTTATTTAACTGAGCTATCTCCCCAGCCCCCGTATAGAATGTTAAAAGTCAATAGTTATGTATTTTACATGGAAAATTAAAAATCAAAACCATACATAACAATGCTGTATAATCATGATGACATTTTGTAATGCTTAAAATTTTCATTTTGATGTAGTATAACTTTTTGAATCAATTATCTATCTAATACATGAGAAACTTTTACCTAGCTTGTTGGCCTGTAATGAGATGCACATCACATAAGTTTTTTGTTAAAGGCAAAGGTTTCAATCTGAAAGAAAAGTCTTATCACCATAAATAATCCCTGTTCCACACCTTGGAAGACACATACATCTGGACACATAAATACATTTAATACACTGTAAAAACCATAACAATTGTTATAGCCATATGAAAATTTTGTACCAGAGCATCTCTAAATTAAAAAATCTTATTGTATAGAAAACTTAATCCTTTTGATGATGACCAACATAAAACTATCACAATAATAGTTTGAATAACGTTTATTGGGTTGTCTCCCATAGAGCTATGGAAATAGCTCCTATTAATGCTCAAGAACTGGGGGCCGGGAGATGGCTCAGTGGAGTAAGCGCTTCCCTGGCAAGCACAAGGGCCTGAGTTCAATCCCTGGTTCTGCCCATAAAAAAAAAATAATAATAATAATAATAATAATAATAATGAACAAAAACTGGGTAATTATTCAGATAACTGCTTTCTTATTCATCAGCTGGAGTCCTGTCCAATAATTTATCCCTACTCTAAGGGATTTTTGCTTAATTATCTTAATAATTTTAAAAATAATTTTTGTATTTATTTTATGTATTTAGTATAGGATCTCACTATACAGCTCAGACTCAGTGATCCTCTTGTCTCAGCTTCTCTAGTGCTGGAATTATAGGTCTACGCCACTGCGCCAGATCTTGGGCAGCTTAGAGCGCCCAGGGTAGGCCTGGCACTGCTTATGATACCAGGAATTGAACCCAGGTCCTTGCAGTTGCCTAGGCGCATGCTTAGACCACTGAGCTATCTCCGTGACCCAGTAAAGTTATCATGAGGTGGAAATTTTGTGGGAAAACATTGATTCCCTCTTTTGCTTTTGTGCTTAAATGTTGAGTGTTTGGTGAGTATGTGTAATAATTTTTAGACCTCGATGGGTAAAGAATTTCAGTGGTAAGATAAATAGCCTGGGCCATTACCAGTCTTAAGTGTAGTTTTACACTTTATCATATCAATCTCAATAAATCTCTGTGGGACTGGTGAGATAGCTCAGCAGACTAAGTGCCTGCTTAGGCAACTACAGGAACCAGATTCAATCCGTGCTGGCCCACCCCTGGACGCACCGAGACCAGGTATGGTGGCGTACCCTGTGATCCCAGCGCTGGGGAGACTGAAAACAGGAGGATCACTACAAGTCCAATCTTCTAGATCATCAACGGCTTCAATTCTTGCTTCAGTCCTTCCTGGGTCCTAAAGATCCACTTACCTCATTCTTCTCTTCCTCATGTTGCTATACTACAGTGTTTGGACACCATATCTCAGAAAGATTCTTTTTTTTTTCTTAATATATATTTATTTATTTGGCACAGGCTCTCACTATGCAGCATGGACTCATAATGATCCTCCTGTCTCAGCCTGCCCAGCACTGGATTACAAGTGTGTGCCACCACACCAAGTTTTGGTGGCCACCTTGGTGTAGGGCCCATACAATGTGGAACCAGGGAACAAACCCTAGTCCTTGTGCTTGCCAAGCAGGCACTTAGACCGCAGAGCGAGCTATCTGGCCCGAGAGGTTCTTTTCCTGCTGCTCACCACTCCACCAACTTTCCAGCACTCTCAGGCAGCTCCTTCTAAAATTGGCTTTGCCATTAAATGTTACTCAGTTTTCCTCTCCTTCTGACATTAGATTCCAGGTTCTTCTCATTTCAAATAAGAATTAAACAATATAATCCAGAAGCAGTGAAAAAGTAAAAGTGGAGTTAGGGAGATAGCTCAGCAGCACAAGAGCCTGCTTGGTAAGTGCAAGGTCCCTAGTTCAATCCCCAGCATGGCATGCCATGCCAGCCTCCAAACCAGGTGTAGTGGCACATACCCGTAATCCCAGCACTAGGGATGCGGAGACAGGAGGATTGCTGTGAGTCAGAGCTGTGTAACAAGATCCTGTACTAAATAAATAATTTTTTTAAGAAAAAAGTAAAAGTGAAGAGTACGAGAGAAACTGGCTCTGCAGAGTGAGCTTGGGCCTAGAGAAAGAAGAAAAAGCTTTTGTAAAGGCCTACTCTGAAGACAGCCTCATTAAAATGACCCTAATTAAATCACATGAAATTTCTTTAAAATAAAATTTACTTAATTTTTGTCAAAAAAGAAGAAGGAACTCAGGACATATGAGAACTTGTACTGTAACATCATGTAACTAAGTAGTGTCCCAAATTTT
>NW_004524775.1:2947520-2989365 GCF_000260255.1 Octodon degus
GAGGAGGGGGAGGGGGAGGAGGAGGAGGAGCAGCAGCAGCAGCAGCAAGATGAAAGGACAAACCCAGAGAATGCAGGGTAGGCCGCCCTGAGAAAGCCACTATCACAAACTATGCCTGGTAGCTGTATCTTTGTGTACTGTCCAAACATTGAGGAAATCCATGGGAGCGTCTGCATACAGGTTCTGAGAGGCAGTGTTGGCATCCCTTCCCTCAGACTGATGTCAGATCTAGGCCATCCAATTGACAACCCACTCAGGTTCTCACGAGAAGTCCACGTGCCCACTCAGGTTCTCACGAGAAGTCCGCCTGCAGGGCTTTGGGAGCTGTTCTGCGTGAGTTCTAAAGTTTTGCAATGAACAGGCCACACCTACGTCCCCATCCATGTTTTCTACACCAAAACTTCCTGTGTCAGTACTTCCTGATGTCAAAACTTGTTACAAAACTGCAGTGAACAAAACTGTGTGGTAAACCCATAGGCTGTGTAAACCCGTGGAATTTTTTTTTTAATATTTATTTATTTTTATTTATTACATTTATTTATTGTGTGTGTGTGTGGCCAGCTCAGCCCACCAGGGGGCGGGGCTGGCTGGCATGTGGTGCTGGGGATCGAACCGCGATCCCTGTGCTTTGCCAAGCTTGTTTCAAGTAGGTGCTTTAGACCACTGAGCCATCTCTCCAGCCCCAAACCCGTGGAATTTAATAGGACAGAAATAACCACTCATATACATGGTCCATTAATTTTTCACAAGACTGCCAAGCACATTTCATGAGGGAGACCAGTCTTTTCAACGAATGGTGCTAGAGGGCCGGGGAGATAGCTCAGTAGAATAAGCACCTACCTGGCAAGCACGGGGTCCTGAGTTCAATCCATGGTACCACCAAAAACAAAACAAAAAACATGGTGCCACGGAAACTGACTATCCTCATCCACAAAACCAGAACTTGGACTCTCATCATAGCACATATACACAAATTAACTCAAAATTGATCAGAGACCTAAACAAAATAAATAAAAATATGAAACTCTTAGGGAAAAAAAAACATGGAGAGAATGCCTCAGGACGTTGGTTTTGGCCATAATACCTAGAATATGACACCAAAATCATAGGCAATAAAAGAAAAAGTAAATCGAATCAATGTAAAGTTTTTTATACCCCTCCTCTGATTTAGGCCCCTACTTCTCACTGATCACATCATGCCCTGAATCCTCTGGGGCTTGAGACTTTTGTCACAACGCCTTCGACTTACTCTCTGTTCTCGTCGTGTTACTGTGCTGGTGAGAAGCCTGTGGAGCCCTGGGCAGTTTCACTCTTCCACATAGCTTCTCTTCGGGCACAAGGCTGGGCTCCCTGCAGCTTTTGGACCATGACTCCTCATGCTTTACTTTAATGTAAATAAAATAGAGCCTTGAGGCACTCGATAGACACCACGCTCTACTCCAGGACAGCTGTCCCGTCACCTCCCACCTTCACGGAGACTGTACCTCCTGGCGCATGACCTGTGTCCGTAGCTATCAGTGATGGTCCCGAAGGCTCCTGTTGCCCAGGGATCATCTGGCCACTGCTCTCCCCTTTCACTCCCTCGCTCCTGCGCCTTCAGCCACCTTGCACCACCTTACTGGAGCCACTCACCTCCTCGAGCAGTCCCACTCAACAGCCTGAAGTCTGCCTGAGTGTCGCCCTCCTGACCACGCCTTCTCCATCTGGTGCATTCCCTTCGGGAACAGTTCCAACAGTCTTTAGCTCTGTCAGGGTGATATATGAAGGGGAGCCAAATCTATGCCATTTTGTACTCTAGTGCCATTTTTAAAAAAATTTTTTAGCAGCTGTTCCATTTTTATTGAACATGTTACAAAATGAGGTTTAGTCGAAAAGGCCAAAGCCCACGTCATCCTCAGATTCCTCTGATTCTTCTTTCTTTGCTTCCACCTTCTTCTCCAGCTGGTGCAGCAGCGGTGGAGGGTGCAGGACCACCCGCAGGCGCAGCGCCCGCCGGGGGCAGGCCTCAGCCCCTCCACTGCAGATGAGGCTCCTGATGTTGACATTGGCCAGGGCCTTTGCAAACAGGCCGGGCCAAAAAGGTTCTACACTGACACCAGCTGCTTTAATGAGGACACTTCCGCATAGCTTCTCTTCAGGCACAAGGCTGGGCTCCCTGCAGCTTTTGGACCATGACTCCTCATGCTTTACTGTTTTTTTTTTTGTTTTGTTTTGTTTTGTTTTTTTTCCAGAACCGGGGATTGAACTCAGGCGCTTGTGTTTGCCAGGGAAGTGCTTATTCCACTGAGCTATCTCCCTGGCCCATGCTTTACTTTAATGTAAATAAAATAGAGCCTTGAGGCACTTGATAGACACCACGCTCTACTCCGCTTTAATGAGGGCACTGATCTTCTCCATCACAGTCACCTCGTTGTCATCGTGCAGGATAAGGGCGGAGTAGATGCAGGCGAGCTCCAGACGAGGCCATGATGCAGGCTGCTGGCGCGGGGCTAGTCGCCCCACGTGACCTCACACCTTGGCGGTGGCTGAGGAAAGTTCTAGTGCCATTTTAAAGCTAAATTTTTTGTTTCCTTCAATTTGTTGCTCGTAAATGTTGTCATAGTTATCTAACCAATAAGTTACCTGACCTTAGTGACATCACACCACGCTTTTTATGTAAAATGTCAAATACCTTTGTTCCTTTGCCACAAGTTAAGCCCATGCTTTGCAGCAGTATTTCTATAGTTGCACCAAATTAAAAACCCTAATCACTCCCTAGGCACAGAACTAGAACTGTAGAAATATTCTCCCCTCCTACCCTTAGGGTCAGTGCTTGGCTGTGTATTGGGTGCCCACTCCTGGTGCCCACTAAATTTGTTCATCTCTGCATCCAGCCTCTGTGGATATCTCAGTGAGATAAATGTGTTTGGGGGGCCATGGAGATAACTCTGTGGTCTAAGCACCTGCCTGGCAAGTGCAAGGACCTGGGTTCGATCCCCAGTACCACATGCCATGCTGGCTCCAGAACCCCAGGCATGCTGTGGCAGCCAACAAAACCAGGCATGGTGGTGCACACCTGTAATCTCAGCACTTGAGAAGCTGAGACAGGAGGGTCACTGAGTCTGAGCTGCGTAGTGAGATCCTGTACCAAAAACATTTATAAATAAATAATGATTTAAATAAAGTGCGTTTGCTACAACAAAGGATCTTTTGTTGCACGTCCTTGCTTCCCTTTCAGTCAAGTTAGACTTCAGATTCTGTGGCCCAGTGTATCCCTTGCCCACATTTCTAATTATCTAGTCCTCTCCCCCACCATCATAGGTGCCTGGCACACAGCCAGTGAATGATTCCAGTCCATGTAATGGTATGTGGCAGAACTGCTCTGGCATGTCACTAAACTTCTACCCCAGAGCCAGTGGCCCTTTTCTTGTCTCTGGGCCTGCACAGCTACCCGGTGCCCGGAATACAACAGGCCTGGGGGAGGCAAGCCAGTCGCTGAAGGCCGCAGTTGGAGGCAGGGAGAGGGCAATGGAAAACTCGCAAGATGTGCGCACACCCCTGACCAACGGTCAGCCCGCCACGCTCACTGAGCTCGGAAGTAATGCAGCAAGCTAGTGTTCATGCTGCCAAAGAAACCTAAGTGACAGAACGGTGCTCACACGGAAAGCACTTCCTCGGCTGTGTCCAGGTTCTCGCATCCTATCCGTTACTGTGCTAGTGTCCAGCTCTAAGAGGCAGTCACCGCCCACGGTCAGCGCCCCCTGCCCCTGTCACCAGCGGTGGCCAGGTATTAGGCCTGTGTGGGCTTGCTTACGGCTCTGCGGCTGCATTGTAAATGTGCTCCGTACCGTAAATAACTTCATCTCGGGACAACACGTGCCCAGCATGTACCAAGTGTGAGACGAGCACCATAAAAAATAAAATGAAGGCCCTCCCTTGGACTCTACATACTCTTCCAGAGGCTGTCCCAATCCTCTGTTGTTCTTAAGGCGAAGCTCCTTTTCAAGCCGTCCTCGGGGCCCCTTCCCTCTTCCGCCCGTGCCTTGGCTTGGCCGCCGGTCTAGCGCGCCCTGCTGGAGGTTGCCGGTGGCCTCCGCGCGGCTGATCTTGCAGCCAGTCTCAGCGTCCGCAGGACGCGCACGGCGCCGGGCCTCTGCCTTTGAGTGCTTTCCTCCTGCATTCCAGGTTGCTTCGGGTGAAACAACTTCCTCTTCAGACTCCTTATTTTCCCGAACTTGTATTGGAGCCACCCAGATGCGTTCTGCAACTCTTGTCTTCACCAACCCTCCCTCCCCCAGGGGGCTCCTCGAATCCCACGGCTGGCTGCGGTAGCTTCCAGGCTTAGCGCGTGGTTTCGTTTTTTGATTTTTTGTGGTACCAGGGATTGAACTCAGGACCTTGCGCTTGCCAGGCAGGTGCTTATTTTACTGAGCCATCTCCCCAGCCCTAGCACGTGTTTTTAATCTTTAAGCTATATCAAAAGAACATGTCAGAATGGCCACTTGACTGACACATGGTGATAATGGAGCGCATCTTAATTTCAGAAACATTAAAGTAAGAAAAATGTGTATCTCAGATTTGAAGAAATAAACTCTATAGATCTCTAGTTCTAAACTTCGTAGTCCTGCATCTAGTGCCAGTCCCTTTTCCTTTCCAAGGGCATGGAAAGATTGTATTTTCCCTGTAAGTGCGGTGCTGCCATGTCAGCAGGTTACTCGCCACTGCTGGGTAGTGCACTGAGCTGTGGGTGCTAAAGTGGGTGTGAGGGTGTACATCTAGTTTCCCCCAACGCCTCCTGTGCTCATAGTTGGGCTTCCAGCAGGTGATTGGAGGGAGTTGCTCACTGGTGGATTTCTTCTCTGAGGAGATTCTGGCCAACTGCTTCTGGGAGGTAGAACCTGGTTGGAGGAGGTGGATCACGGGGGCGGGGCCTGGGAGGCTATATCTTCCTCCTCCTCTCTCAGTCCTTTTCTTTCTTTCTTTCTTTCTTTCTTTCTTTTTTCTTTTTTCTTTTTACTTTCTTTTTCTTTTTTCTTTCTTTCTTTTCTTTTTCTTTTTTTTTTTTTTATTTTAGGGAAGAGTCTACAGGGTGTTCAGGGTCTCACTATGTAGATTGGACTCATAGTGCTCCTCCTGTTTACAGCCTCCTAAGAGCTGGGATTATAAGAGCGCACCACCAGCTCTGTCTCAATTGCCCTCTCAGCACGCTTCAGGGGCGGGGCCAGCACAACAGGCCCGGGAATCGAACCCCTGGCCCCTGAGCCTGCTTGCACCTCAATCCCTTTCTTTTTGCAGCCTGCTGGGGCCATGAGTTGTTTCTCCTCTGCCACACCCCTCTGCCATGTGTCACCTTGCCTTGGGGCCAGCCAACTAAGACTGAAACCACTATAAACTGTAAACCAAAATAAACCTCTCCTCCTTTAGCCTGTGGGTGTCAGGTATTGTATCTCAGTGATGAGAAAGTAACTAAGACACTGGGTCAGTCAGCTTTCTGTCACTATGACAAAATGCCTCAGGTGGTTAGCTCCTGAGGAGAGAGGTTTTATTCCGCCTCAGATTCAGAAGTTTGGGGCTCGGTTGGTTGGATCTGTAGTTCTGGGGCCCATGGTGTGGTTGAACATGACAGTGAAGTGTGCAAGGGAGGACAGCTGCTCACTTTGTTCAGTGGGCAGAGAGGAAAGGAGGGAGTGCCTGGGATCCTAGAGTCCCTTTCAAGGCCAGACCTTTAAGGATCTAAGGGCTGGCCAGATAGCTCAGTGGATTAAAGCATATCAAAATGAAATGACCTATTTCCTCCTTTAAAGAAGTGTGATCTACAAAATGAATGTCTAGTAGAGAATTAAGGCATAACAGAGACTGCCTAAAAGAAGAGATAGGTAGTGTCTGTGAGACAGAGGCAAGAGAGCCGTTGAAAGAGTGGACATAGTGTGTGTGTGTCGATGGGATAACGGGCTGCAAACAAAGGCACACAGACATCTAACGCAAGCAGAGCGAGGGCTCGAGCAAAAAGGCTGCCGCCTGCCTTTGGTCTTTATTTTTATATATCTTGAGTCTCAGCCTTGGGTTACTTTAGGTGAACATAACAAGATCCCATCATATGTGTCCAAGGTTAACGTCTAGGCTATGTTCTCTATGTGAGAACCTGCTAGGCAACTGGGAGCAAGGACACAGAAACGGTGTCCTTGAATTCCAAGTGTTCTGACTGTGAATCCGTGCCCCGAACTCGGGGCCCTATGGCAGTCAGACTGCAGGTGGGGACTGACCTTGGCAGGATGTTGTTCTTTGCAGGGGTGGTTCCCGGGGAGCCGCGACCCTGAGCATTTGCCCAGTGGCCATGGTGCGCCAGTGCAGCTCTGATCCTCAGAAGTCAGAGTCCTAGGAAGCTGGATGAACAGCTCCTTTCTTTCACAGATGAGAGCACTAGCCCAGACAAGACAGGTGGTTTGTCCAAGGGTCACACTGGCAGGAACCAAAGAAGCTGGGATCTGAGCCAGCTGCACAGAGGGCGAAGGACAAGACAGCAAGTTTTTAGTTTTGCAAAGCCTGTCAAGGCTGCCCTGGAGGTGGAAAAGCAAGTGCAAAGTGCAGAGGGCTGCTTGAGGCTACACCTGGACACACCCAGGTAGAGACATTGAACTTTGTTTTGAAGTTCTTACAGTTTCATGTATCATGTAATATTGTTTTCTACTGAACAATTTTAAAAAGTCATTTATTTGTTGTTTTGATTTGTGTAGTTCAGGCTGGCCTCAACCTTACTTTGGAGCCCGGGCCGGCCTCAATCTTGTGGCAGTTCTTCTGCCTCAGCCTCCTACATGTCAAGATTATAGGTGTGCACCATCATGTCTGTCCAAAACAATATAGCAATCAAACACAGCTTGTGGACAACAGCAGTGGTGCGCGTGGTTTGGCCTTTGTGGGTCAGGTGCTCCAGAGGGAGAAAATTGGTCAGAAGGGTGGGAACACTTGCACAGCTCTTCAAGTGCTTTGGAAGTGAAGCCTCAAGCTTCCAGTGCCTCCATAAGGAGTTTTTCCCTCTTTTTTGCAGTCCTGGGAATTGGACCCTGGGCCTTTCAGTTGAGCTCCATTTCTAGCCCTAGCGTTACAGTTGAGTGGGCCCAAAGTAGTCAAGGTTCTTGCGCATGACAAGGAATTGTCAAGAACACTTCTTGCAGTCAGGAGCTATATTGATTGAAGATCATAGGACAGTAGCAGACAGAAGGGCAAACAGAAAAAGGAGGAGGAAGAGGAATCCTCGATGGGTACTAACACAACTCAGACTTCCGGGTACTTAAAGGGCCAGATGCCTGTGACTCCGAATGTTGAGACCTCGGAATCTTTTTTTTTGAGGCTATACATTAGGGTTTTTTTCCCATAATTTTATTGAGAAACAAATAGCAATGAGACAGTTTCAAATCAAATTGGTAGGACAGTTCCAATAATTAACACATTGCACACTCTCTTCCTAGTGGTTATTTGCTGTACAAGATGCAGACATGATATCCTATTTACAAACACTATTAGAATAAATCCCTCTATTCATTAAGAGAATGTAACTATATATCTATCCTAACTATTTTGAATACAGATACAAAATGGACATTCATCTGTATCCCCTTTTTTGTTTAGTTCTGTCATTTGAATATTATAGGTGTGTTAACTCAGCAAAATATTCTAAAAGAGTCCAGTAGTCCATAATAGTATTGGGTCTTCCGCTTGATTGGCAGTGTCAGAAATTGTTGACCTGAGTCCCCTACAGCTCAACATAACAGCATGGCTTTACTTCTTATACTTTGTTTTTATACTTTTCTGCTGGATGGTTAAGACAAAGATAAAGTAAGACCTATGCAACAAAAGTTGTAGCTTTTGGATCTGATAAGGTCAGTGAAATCCCCTCAGGATTTATTCTGAGATCCTGTACCTCAGATTGTAGAACCTTTGTCAGTGTCAGCCATGTGGATGAATCACGGCCAATGCTTGGCCAATGTGTTCTCTGTGAAAGCCTGAGAGAATGTTTTCTCTCCATGTGACTCTCCTTAGGCACACTCTACATCATGGATCACTTTCCTCTTTGGCCCCGTAATCTCCTTGATCAGAAAATTTGGGACACTACTGAGTTATGTGATGTTACAGTACAAGTTCTCATATGTCCTGAGAACTTTTTTTTTTTATGTGGAAATGCCCTAGGGAAGCAGGGCACATTTCATTTATTTAGTATGTATTAATATTGTACTATGTACCAAGCATTGACGAGGTTCAAGAGAGTCTTTTTTTTTTTTTTTTTTTTTTTTTTTTTGTGGAACCAGGGATTGAACTCAGGTCCTTGCTTGCCAGGGAAGCACTTATTGTACTGAGCCATCTCCTCAGCCCCAAGAGAATCAGTCTTGGTTGAGACAACTGGCCAAAAAGAGGTAAGATGCTATTTACAATCCGGGGAAACTTTTTTTTTTTTTTTTTTTTTTCCTGAACTGGGGATTGAACTCAGACCCTCGCGCTTGCCAGGGAAGCGCTTATTCCATTGAGCTATCTCCCCAGCCCGCTTTTTTTTTTTAAACAAATAAAACAATATGTATTTAGTATCAGCTCACAACAGGTGTGGATATATGTCATGTCATTTGATCTTCAGCAACTCAGAACTAGATCTTGTTCATATTTTGGAATTCATATCAGGTACAAAAAAAACAAACAAACAAACAAAAAAAAACAATTCACCAATTGAAGATCCCCATCAATGGCAGGACCTGGCTTTCAATCCCAGATCTATCTGGTTCTAGAATCTATGCTCCTGCCAGCATATCAGTTTGCCTCTCAAATGACTGATTCATCCAGGACAAGGCCATTGGATTTGGACACCTAGCTGACCTGCAGAACTAAGTGGGCACCAAAACCAGTAGATGACAGAGTACACTAAAAACAGGGGCAGAAGGAGAGCAATATGGCTTTGCTCTTGAAAGTCATTTTGTGAAAAATGCACTAAACAGCAGGAGTGGAGATCCTGTTCCACTCTTTCTATCCTGAGTCTTAATTGACCTTGGAAGGCTAGGGCCAAAATGTTGGCTTTCCTTGCAGCCCTCCTTTTTCTCTAATTTTGGAGACCTCTGAATCTTAAACATGGATAATCTCACTGTGCTACTAGCTTGTTCATTTAATTTAGCCCTGGTGTTATAGTTAATGGGCTGAAAATAGTCAAAGTCTTTCTAAAATGCTTGCCCAGACTGGGCTTTGACTGAATAACCTCTTGCCTTCACCTCCCAAAGGGCTGAGATCATAGGCCTCCTATCTTAGCCTGGCTTCCTGGGGAGGAGGACCCAGGACAGAGGGAGCTAGACAAAGATCAGAGGCTTCCTGAAGCCATTCTCAGAAGTGACACCCATCACTTTTTTTTTTTTTCCAGAACTGGAGATTGAATTTAGGCCCTTGTGCTTGCCAGGGGAAGCGCTTACTCTACTGAGCCATCTCCCCGGCCCCACATTTTTGTTCTCTTATACTTCTAAAAGCCAGATTTGGTTTTGTGGGGTGTGTGTGTGTGTGTGTGTGTGTGTGTGTGTGTGTGTGTTTGAGACAGGGTTTCACTATGCAGTTCAGGCTGCCCTTGAACTTGCAACAATCCTCCTGCCTCGGCCTCCCTAGTGCTGGGATTACAGGCATGAACCACTATGCCCAGCCAGAAGAGCCAGACTCTTGCCAGGTGTGGTGGCACGTATCTGGAGTTCCATCGCTAGAGGGTGACAGCACTGGCCTCAGTTACACAGCAAGACTGTCTCAAAACAAACAAACAAACAAACAAACAAACCAAACTCAGGCTGGAAGGACATGGAGCCCCACTCTTGTGGTAAGCCACACTGGGTTAAAACTGTGCTCAGAATCAGCCGGGGCTGAAAATGCCACCCGTGTCCAGTCCAGCGCCGGCCCAGGTCTGCCTGCCTTCCCTGTCCCACAACGTGGGCAAGGACACCTCTCAGCACGGGTACACATGGCCACAGTCTGAGGTACAAAAAGGGTCCCTGGGACAGAGCTGAACCTCAACTCACGGGCCAGAAGGCTGGGTTGAGACCTGCTACACTCCAAAAATGTAGATCTTGGGAGGAAACTACTCATTCAAAACATGGATTAAAAAGTTCTTTACTGTTTTGGGACTCATTTTTCCTTTTTCTTATTCCTTCTTTCTTTTTACTCTTTTTTCTTCTATTATTTATCTTTTTCTTCTTTTTTTCCTTCTTTTTTTGAGACAGGGTCTCCCTGTGTAGTTCAGGCTAGCTTTGAACTATGTAGCCAGACTGGCCTTAAACTATTCCAGGTGATCTTCCTGCCTCAGCCTCTTGAGTGCTAGGATTACAAGTGTGTACCACCATGCCTGACCCTTTTTTCTATCTTCTATTTTTTTCTTGTTATCTTTATCCAATTTCATAAAATCCTCCTACTCCATAATATAATCTTTGTCTCACTCTTTTATTCTTATCTGTCAAAGCTTAATGTTTCCATTTTTCTCTTACATTCTCCCATTTCCAAGCCCGTATATCTTTAACAGGATAATCATTAAGCACTATTACTCTTTACATAGTGACGTCTATGTTACTACTGCTGAATTTCTTTTTTCTTTCTTTTTTTTTTTTTTCAGTATAGATTGAACTCAGGACCCCATGCTTGCCAGGCAGGTGCTTATTCTAGTGAGCTATGTCCCTGGCCCTACTATTGAATTCTTTTCTGTCGTTAGTGGAGGTGTAGTTATTGCATTTAGTAATTGATTTGTCTTAAGGTTTATACTATAATTGTACATATCTAAGGATAAGAGCAGTACTTTATTTGTTCTTATGCTATATCAATATCCAGTTTTGTTTTGGACAACATTACTGTCACTGAGTTACTTGACATTGCCAGGGTTGCATAATTGTTGATATGAATGGATTTTCTTTGTATGACAAACCCTGGAATATCTTTGTGATACTAACAATAGTGCCACAAGCCAGGTGTGGGGGCACACCCCTGCTATCCCAGCACTTGGGAGGTAAGGCAGGAGGATCACTCCGAGTTTGAACTCAGCCTGGGCTACACAGTGAGTTCAAGGCAGGTCTGAACTGCACAGTGAAACCCAATCTCAAACAACACACAGACAAAGGACAACAAAAAAAACTAATACTGTCATGCCTGGAGTAAACAGTGAAGCCCTGGGTTCAGTCCCTAGTACCACCAAACAATAACAATAGCAAAACATCATTTATGTTTTTTTTAAAATTTATTTTATTTTAATTTGTGTGTGTGTGTGTGTGTGTGTGTGTGTGGCCAGCTCAGCCCACCAGGGGGCGGGCTGGCTGGCAAGTGGTGCTGGGGGATTGAACCACGGTCCCTGTGCTTTGCTAAGCTTGTTCTAAGTAGGTGCTTTAGACCACTGAGCCATCTCACCAGCCCCAACATCATTTATGTTTTAAAAATATAGTTTTTTTAAAAAGCAACCACTTCATAGATACTAGGTTTTTTGTTTTGTTTTGAGAACCGGGGATTGAACTCAGGCCCTTGCACTTGCCAGGGAAGCGCTTATTACACTGAGCCAGCTCCCCGGCCCTTCACAGATACTAGGATGGCTGCTTTAAAACAATAAAGCTGGGAAATACCAAGTGTTGGTGGGAATGTGAATGAACAGGAGGCTTCCACACTGGGTGAGCGTGCAGAACGCGTGCTGTGGAAAGCCTGGCCACGCTTCAGGACGCTGCACACGATCCCCACAGGACCTGGCAAGTCCACCTCCAGGTGTGTGTCCCAAAGGACTTAAATGGAGGCCCAAGCATAGACTTTCACACCAGTGTTTACGGCAGCATTAGCCACAGCAGCCCAAAGGTGGGCACAGCCCGTGCATCAGACAAACAAAAAGACCAAATGTTGCCTATTCTTATCAGAGACTATGACTCAACTGTGAAAAGGAATGAAGTTCTGACACCCGTCACCCCATGGACAGATCTTGACAGTGTGCTGCTAAGTGAGATCAGCAGTCACAAAGGGTGGTTATCACGTGATTCTTCCCCCATGGTGTACCTAGAATGGGCAAGTTCCTAGAGAAGGAGGGCGGACGCCAGGTCACACAGGACAGGGACGGAGGGCAGATTTTAGGGCATATGTTCATGCTCCTACAACGTAAGAAGCAATAAATAGATTTACTCAGGATCAAAGTTTTCATACGTGAATAGTACTTTTTTATTTTTATGTTTTTTTAGACAGGTTCTTGCAATGTGTCTAGGCTGGCCTTAACTCGCTAGATAGCCCAGGGTGGCTGGCCTTGACCTCCCAGTGATCCTCCTGCCTCAGCCTCTCAAGAGCTTACAGAAGTTGGTCACCATACCCGGCCAATAGTCTGATTTTATTTTATTTTTTTTAATAGTCTGATTTTATATTGCTTCATAAAATAATGCTGGCCAGACATGCAAAAGTATTGTAGTATTTTCAAAATTGATGAAAATGTCACAGCATCATTTATAATAGAAGTAAAAAGTGGTAAGAACCTAACAGCCACCAATAGCTGAATGCTTAGAGAAGTAATTTATGCCAAAAATATAGTCATTAAAATAATCACAACTATGAAAAACATAGAACTTGACTATAATAGTGCATTAAATAAAAGGGAAATCTTGTGTATTATAATTGGAAACATAAAAGTACATACATCATATAGGAAAATAGTAATGAGTTGTATGATTTAGGTTTTTTTTTTTTTTCGGAACTGGGGATTGAACTCAGACCCTCACGCTTGCCAGGAAAGCGTTTATCCTACTGAGCCACCTCCCAGCCCCTTGATTTAGTAGTTTTAAAGGCCCCTTTTTCTGTTTTTTAGGTCTCCGTTATATTTTATTAAAAATTAAAAGGAGCTGGGTCAGCAAGATAGCTCAGCAGCCTAAGCACCTGCTTGGCAAGAGCAGGGGACCTGGGTTCTATTCCTAGAACCACATGCTGCACCAGCCATGCACCAAACATGCTGAGCCGGCCACCAAGACTGGGTGTGGTGGCACACACCTGTAAACCCAGCACTGGGGAGTCTGAAAACAGGAAGATCACAAGTCGGAGCTGCATAGTGAGACCCTGTACAAAATACAAAAAAAAAAAAAAGAAGAAAAGAAAAGAAAGAAAACAAAACAAAAATTAAAGGGAGCCAAGCCTGGTGGCACACACCTGTAATCCTGAGACTCTAGAGGTTCGAGGCCAGCCTGGGCTAGGAGTGAGTTCAAGGATAGCTTCAACTACAAATTGAGATCTGCTCTCGAAAAGATACAGAAAACCACAATGCAAACTAAAACAACAAACAAAATAAGAAAAAGTGAGCCAGGTGTGATGCTGTACACTTCTGGGAGGCTGAGGCTGGAGGATTACAAGTTGGAGCCCAACCTGAGAATTTAGGGACTTAAGGCGGTCCAGTTTCAAAAGTAAAAAGAACTGGGGCCGCTGAGTTGGCGCCTGCTTAGGCAAGCGTGGGGACCTCGCTCTGTTCAGTCCCTGGCACCACGTGCTGCGCCAGCCCCGCCCCGAGAGGGCTGAGCAGGCCACCAAGACCGGGCGTGGTGGCACACGCCTGTAATGCCAGTGCTGCAGAGGCTGGAAGCAGTAGGCTCACCACGAGTCTGAGCCGCGTTGTGAGACCCTGCAACAACCAAATATATTTTTAAAATAAAATAAAATAAAAAGAACTGCAGATTTAGCTCAGTGCAAAGACCCTGATTTCAAACCCCCATTGCCACCCAGGAGCGAAAGAAGAGGAGAGCAAGTCCAGAGTGGGAGAGGGGAGGAAGGAGAAGGGGCGAAAGAGTAGTAATCCGATGCTGCACTTGCAGGATTCCCGCTCCCGAATTCGGATTGCGCGGGCTCCGGCTTGCAGTTCCCGGCTGAGCAGGCCGCACCAGGGCGCCGCCGCCTGGGAGGGGAAATCCGCGGGGCGCTGTCTCTCGGTTAGAGGCTCTGCTTTATCTAATTCCCGCGAGCCCTGCGCCCCAGACCCCGGGCTCCAGACCCAGGCCTGGTCTGCAGCGCCAAAAGCCCCTCTGCTGTCGCCAGAGTCCACGGAGACGCGGCGCTAAGGACGCAGCCTCGCCGCAGGACCCCAGAACCCGCCCCCGAGGCCCGCCCCGTCCCCTCAGGCCCCGCCCTGCCCCGAGACTCGCCCTCCCAGGCCCCGCCCCTCGCGCACAGGCCCCGCCCCTCGCGCACAGGCCCCCGCCCCAAAGGCGTAACCCTCCCTCTCAGGCCCCGCCCCCGGTGGGTTCCCGCCCCCTACAGGGCGCGGCGCGCAGGCGCAGGCGCGAGGGCGCGCGGGCGGCATGGGGACTGCAGCGGCTGCGGCGGCGGCCGGGGAGGGGGCGCGCAGCCCGAGCCCCGCGGCGGTGTCTCTCGGCCTCGGCGTGGCTGTCGTGTCGAGTCTGGTGAACGGGTCCACGTTCGTACTGCAGAAGAAGGGCATCGTGCGCGCCAAGCGGCGAGGTAGGGCTGCGGGCCCGGCGGGGGCGGCCGCGGAGGCTCGGTCCTCGCGGCGCCGCGGTCCTGGCCTGCCCGGGCCGGAGGCCTCGTCACGCCCGGCGTCAGCACCCTGGGCCGGGCCCCGTCCTGGCGCGGCGAGCGCCTGCTCCCCGGCCGCCTCTGCGCCCGGGCTCTGGATGGAGGCCTTTCTGGGTTAGACCCGCACGGTCCTCAGGCTGGAGCAGAGTTCAGCAGAAACCCCGCGGTGGGCCTGCCGCCGCCACGTTCCTCGCAGCGCGGCGGAGCTGAGCGGGGTCGGTGTGCTGGGGCAGAGATGAACGTCGCGCTGGAGGGGCCGGGACGCTTCTGCGTAGCGGTCGTGATATCTGGAGGCTGCTATTAGGAGCTCTGGAGAGGAGCTGGCCGCAGGTCGCGGTGCTAGGGGGAAGTAAACCTTTTTAATGGTGCAGATTCCAGAACACCGGTGAAGCGTTCTCTGCTGGTGGCGGGAGCTGAGCCAGCAGTGCCTTCGAAAAAGAGAAAACACCCGACAATCTCGAGAGAAAACATTTAAAAGGGGGAGGGGGCTATTTATAGGAAGTTAATTTAAAGTGACAGCATCGCAGTTTTCAGATAAAACCAAGTGTGACTTCCCAAGGCCTCAGAAGTATCTGCAAGACACACGTGTGGGGCACTCACTGCTAGTAACAGCACCGCTCAGGGAGCACCTGTCAGTTTGACAGACCTCAGGACTGGGTGAAATGTGTGTTGGACCCAGAAATAACCCGTGTGGTTTTAGGAAAGTGATAGGAGGAGGGCACTTCCTCTCTGTGATAGCCCCCGAGCCCCATTATCCTATCTGGCCCTGAGAAAAACATGACAGACCATCCCGACCCGATCCCGATGTTGCAGAACATCTTAAGGCTAACCAGTTCTCTGATCAAAGTCTGAAATCTGAGAAACTGTCAAAGCAGGAGGAACCTCTGGGATACATGACACTAACTCTTAAAACATTCAAAGACAACAGAGGGAATCCAAATGTGTCATTTAAGCTCAGCTTATGCATTTAAGGGAACTGGCAACTAGGAAACACGTCAGCCTCTTCAAAAGCATGATGGAGGTGGGGTGTGTCCCAGTGGTATAGCATGTACTGTACTTAACATGTTCAAAGTACAAGGTTCAATCCCCAATACCACATGAAAATTAAACACATGATGGCTGCTGTCATTGACACTCATACACAATCCCTTTATTAAAGTGAAGATGTCTATTCATTAATTGCATGCTTTCTTAATTACCACCAGCAGCTACTGATTCAAGCTAGCTGGGTGTTAACTCATGGAGCTAGAAGGCAGAGTTGTTTTAGTAAGTGTCCCCCTCACCCCAGTACTAGGGTTCAAACTCAGGGCTGCTATGCCACTGATCTGCATTCCTAGCCCTTGTTCTTTTTTTTGGAGACAGACTTACTGAGTTGCTCAGGTAAGACTCAGACTTGTAGTCCTCCTTCCTTAGCTTCTCAGTGCTGTCAAGTCATCTTTTTATTTGTTGAGCAGATACTTAGGAAGCTCTTCTTACATGTCAGGTGTTGAGGACACAGCCAGTTTAAAGGCTGTTGTCCTCAGCTTGGCTGTGAGGGTTTAGATCTAAAATGACCCCCGAAGTCTCACGTGTTCAGAGCTGGGCTTCGGAAGGTGACCGAATCGTGGGCTGCTCTTCTCCTCGATTGACTCATTGTTTGGAGAGCCCAGGCTGAGTGCTACTGGGAAGCTGGGCTGAGCAGCTGTCCTCTGCACAGCCTTCTACACCCTGTTTGCGTGAGGCCGGGAGACTATCTGAACTTGGGCCACATGAACTCCTGGTCCCTTTTTTTAATTAAAAATTTTTTTAAAAATATTGAGGTCTTGCTAAGTTACCCAGGCTGGGCTCACGCTTGCAGTCCTCCTCCCTCAGCCTCTCAGAGGCTGCGACCTCAGATGAGCTGGCTAACCCGGGCTGCGGTGCAGGTGTCAGCACTTGGCTGTTGCTCATACATCTGAGCTGCCGAGTGGATCACTGTGAAGGGAGTGAAATGAAGGGCGAGGAAAGGGGAAAGGAAAACTTTTGTAAATGGGGAGGGCTTGAAGGGAGGGTAAGGGAATGGGAAAAAAACGAAGTTATATCATATACAAATTCTGTGTGAAGAATGCGGTCATTATGGATGTCTAAAGTGTACCAATAAAATCTGAGGGAAAAAAAGTGAGCAGAATGCCAGAGTCATGCTGGGTATGGCGGTGTGTGCCTGTGCTCCCAGAGCTCGGAGGCTGAAGCAGGACTGAAAGTGTGAGTCCAGCCTGGGCAACTGAAAGTGACTTCCCAAGATCCTGTCTCAAAATTTAAAAGCCAAACAAAGGCATGTGGATGTAGCTTAGTACAGAGGGTCTGGGTTCCATCCCCCGTACTGTAAAACAAGCAATGAACCAGACAAGCAAAAATTGTCAAATCAAGTTTTTAACAAAGACTTGAACTCATGATTTCTTACACTAAAAATTGTGTCTCACTGCAGATTTAAACCTTTAATGAATTTCCTGGTGGCAGCGTTTGCAGACGTCCTCCATGTAGGGGGAGCCATGCTCTTGGTGGGAGGTTTGGTGTTTGACTTCCTCTGTAACTGGCTTTCAGTCTCACTTTCTTGAAGACAGTCTCACTGTGCAGCCATGGCTTAACTCAGACTCACAATCCTAGGATCACAGGCATGTGCCACCTCACGTCTTGGGTTTTTTGTTTTGGGATTTGGTAAATAAAATTATTTTCTTTTGGTACACTGTGGGTTGAGCCTAAGACCTCATGTATGCTATGTAAGAACTACTGAGCTACATACAGTCCTAGCCCCTTTTTTATTTTATATTGAGATAGGGTCTCACTAAATTGCCTATGCTGGCCTCAAACTTGAGATCTGTGTCAGCCTCCCAAGTAGCTGGAATTACAGAGGTGCGGCTCTGAACATCACCTGCCCTCAATCAACCTCACTTTTATTTATTTATTTTTCTGAGACAGGGTCTTGCCATATAGTTCAGACTGCATGAACTCACTACTATGTAGCGCAGGCTGGCCTCAGAATTGAGGCCATCCTCCTGCCTGAGCCTCCTGAGTGCCGGGATTGTAGGTGTGTGCCACCAGGCCGGGCTTCAACCTTTTAAAGGACCTTCCCAATAAATCAGGCAGATAAAACTCCTGGAGGCTGGGAGGGTACACTGTTGCACAGCTCGGTGGGGCTGTCTGGCTTCCTGTCCATGTCTTTGACATGTGGGTGGGAGTTAGGCAAGGAGACAGATGTACCCAGGCCCTCCTTAGAGCGTTTGTCACTTGGTATCTCATTGGTCCTAGGACCCTCATAGGTACCACGGTCAGAATATCCGCACCTCAGTTTATGACGATGTGATATTTGCATGGAGCCTAGGGCTGCTTAGACATTCCTAAATCATCTGTATGTAGGTTTTTTCCTCTATATTTAGGGCAGGGTCTACAGGGTCTCGCTATGTAGATCAGACTTTGAGTGATTTTCCTGTTTTCGGCCTCAAATGCTGGGATTACAGGCGCCGCCACTATGCCCAGTCTCAGTCACCTCTCAGCACACCCCGTGGGCGGTCAGGGATCAGCCACTGTGGTCTGCTGAGCTGACCATGTAAATGCCATGTAAATAGCTGTCACACGGTATTACTTAAGGAAACAATAAAAAGGCGGTGGGGGGAAAGGTTTGTACACATTCAGTGCGGTGCTTTCTTTTTGGTTTTGTTTTTTTGAGGGTCTTGCTGTGTAATCCAGGCTGGCCTCAGACTCAGCCTCCTGAGTGTGCCACCATGCCTGGCTTTCTGATGTATTTTTAAAAGTGAATACTGGTCTCCGTCTGCAGTGTGGGGACCTGTGGCTGGAGAGTGAGGCCACACAGGGCAGCTGTGCTGCTGCTGGCCCTCCAGCACTGCAGCCCTGGGAGGCAGGGCCTCCGTAAGAGCCCCACTTGTGGTGGAAATAGCGCGTTCCCAGCCCATTTTGGTCAGCTTTCTGTCACCCTGGAGGGAACCTAAGGTGGACGTGTTGGAAGGAGGAAAGGCTTACTTTGGTGTGCAGTTTAAGAATGGGGGGCCAGGTGGCTTGAGCTGTTGCTTTGGCCTGTGGTAGCAGAGTGCACTGTGGAGTGGTGCAGGCTGTTGGCAGAGGCCTGTTGCCTCATGGTAGGAGGGCAGCTAGAAAGGAGGGGCTGAGGCGCTATAGTCCCTGAGAAGGCCTCCCTCTGGCCTTACTTTTTCTTAGGGGCACCGGCAGGGCTTTAGCACCTCCTGAAAAACTGCAAGCTAGTGTCAGGTCACCATCTGGGTCTTTGGGGGAGTGGCATTCAGCCTCAAAAGGAAGGGAATTCCAGCACAGGTTACAGCGTGGATGAACCTCAAGGGATTATGCTCAGTAAAATAAGCTGATTACAGAAGAAAAGATAGCGTCTGATTCCACTTCTGTAAGACTAAAGTAGTCCGGTTCATAGAGATGGAAAGGAGGATAGTGGTGATGAAGAGCGGGTGGGGAATGGGAACTGAGTGCTCTGGAGACGGCCATGGTTTTGGTACCAGGAATTGAACTGAGGACCTTGCGCTCCCCAGGCAGGCGCTTGTGCCACTGAGCTATATCCCCAGCCCAGGGACAGTTTTATCTGGCAAGTCTGCACAGCTCCAGAGATGGATGGTGGCGATGATCGCATATGGTGTGAATGCTCTTAATACCACTGAGCTGTGCATCTAAAAATGGTCAATTTTGTGTATATTTTACCAAAATAAGAAAAATTCCTTGGCTTTCATAGTGTTCCTCCTAAGAGGTACACCACCCAGAGTGCAGTCCTGTGTATGTTGTCACACTCAAAAGAGGGATGAGTTGTCCCCAATGAGTGTAAGCTAGGGCGCATTTCTAGGTGCCAGGAGATTCAGTGGTGGCAGGGTGAGTCCAAGTCCAGGACAGGCGTGAGCGTTCTCACTGCCTTTCCCGTTCCTCCCTTGTTCCTGACCCTCAGGCGCACACTAGCCAGGCAGCCAAGAGCTAGAGATGGAGGGCCAGTGGGTTCTGCGGCTTCTGCGGCTTCTGTGGACCTTCTAGACCCTGGCAGGTGGGGCTGCGGCCTGCTCTGTGTTTCCTTAGCACCTGTCTCCTGACACCTGTGGGTGGTAGTTTGCTCGCTTGCATTTCCTCTGGATCTCAGCTCCTAAAAAGCAGGGCACGTATTCTGTCCGTAGAGAGGCATGAGGTAGGTGCTCGGCAGTGGTGTCCAGCCCGCGCAACCTGTGCTGTTTGCATGTGTGCAAGTGCTTGCGCGTGGGAACACCAGTCTTTGTATTGTATGAAAGGATTTCAAGACTGTCTTTAGGTTGCCAGAGCTGACCTCATTTACTGTAGCCTCTACTAGGTAACGGAATCCAGAGTTTTCACTAGATCTGAAAATTTCTTGTCTGACCCGTAGCAAACCTTGAGGAAAGACCATGGGGAAAGAATATGTTACGAACCCAGTGAGAGTGACGAGGGCTGAGACAGCGCTGCAGCTTCTCTCTGGCTTGCTTGACACTTTCCCTTAGAAGGAGTGACAGGATGGGGCTGGAAAGATGGCTCAGTGGTCTAAAGCACCTACTTGGAACAAGCTTGGCAAAGCACAGGGACCACGGTTCGATCCCCCAGCACCACATGCCAGCCAGCCGCGCCCCCTGGTGGGCTGAGCTGGCCACACACACACACACACACACACACTAAATAAATGTTAAAAAAAAATAAAGTTTAGAAGGAGTGACAGGAGGCTGCTGCTTACCGAAGACCCATGGCGTGGTACTTCACGCTCTTGCCGTGCTTCTGGGGGTTGACTCTGCTCAGCTGGCCTTGTCTGTGCTCTCTGCAGTTGGCATCAGTTTATCTTTTAGAGTGAGGATCTGGTTCATCCCCTTGCATTACAGTGAGTGGCCCATCTCTGAGCCATTTGCACTTAGAAATGAGACAGGACCTGTTGAGCCCATGCTGTGAGCCCACTTTCTGTCCTGAACTTGTGCTTCAGCATGTCCAGAGCACCCCAAGCCCGCACGCTGTTGTTACAGATTCTTTGGGATGGCTGCATGCATGTTTTCCTTTCAAAAGGCCAATGGTGATTTCCAGTTTCCTTGCTATTCTTGTGTGTAAGTCTTGGAAAGTTGATTTCTTTTGGAAAAGTGACTGTTCTAACAAACGGTACATACACATTGCTGTTAGTCACCTTTCCATCACTGTGGCAGTTACTGAGATATCAGTTTCTAGAGGGGAGGGCTGTTTGGTCCTTCCAGTTTCAGAGGAGATGTGAGTGTCTCTTGAGGGGCACGGCCTGGGAACCTGTCGGAGCCCCTTGCCTCCTGGGGTGCTGCAGCAGCACTGCCTTGCCCTGGGTACGGGCCCAAGCTCCTGCACCTCGGGACAGATGAGACCCAGATAATAGCAGCTGCCCTGTGGTCTTCAAGGAGTAGTGTGTCTGCTTTCATGCTCCTCGCCACGTGAAAGAATGACGCTCCTGTTTGGGTGCACTGAAGGACGTCTATTGGAGACAGTGTTCCCACTACTTGGCGTTTCTGTGCTGCAGTCCTGTGTACGTGACTTCACGTCCACGGAACACTGGTAAAGGTGTCGTGGCAGCGGGAGACCACTGCCACTCTGGCCTCTCTGCCACCAGTGGGGCTGCTGAGGGTCTCAGCAGGGAGGAGGAGGCCGCTCGGGACGCAGACAGCGTGTCTGCAGAGTCCTTGTGTGTCTGTTTCCACCGGGACTGCTCAGTGATGGTTCTTGGTGAATACTTGACAGGCGGATAAAGAAACAGCACGTCTGTTGCTCTGAACTGCTCTGGAAGAATTCAGGAGAGGAAGGCGCGTTTGTTAATATATACTGGACTTGTATTTGAAATACGGAATGTCGTTTTCCATAGAAGCTGTGATGTAAAGATAGAGCTGCTTGTGTTAGGGTCGTCATGGTGTAGGCTAACCTAGACATTTAACTACTTTTTAAATTTACGGACCGCTTTCCTCAGGTCAAAGGCTGTTCACATTCAGTGCGTATTTCCCTGAGTGTGCAGTAAAGCCCCCGTCTGTGATGGCATCCACCTTCAAGAAACTTCACTTCTGCCACTGGGGCGCTCACCTCGTACGTACACGTCCTGGTTCCATTTCCAGCACTTAAGAAAAATAGCCATTCATTGTGTAGAAATTTTTAAAAATATTAATGTATTATTAATAAGCTGCACATGTAAGAGAGGTAAAATTTGCTATAATTTGGTAGGTAAGTATGCTTGGGTAACCAAGACTGCACAAAGAGGCAGAGTGTCGTCATGGCCCTGGAATACCTTTTTCCTCCTGTCTTCTCTACACAAGGCTGCTCATTCCTGAAACCCATCTGCAGACTTTATTTATTTATTTATTTTTGGCGGAACCAGGGATTGAACTCAGGCCCTTGCGCTTGCCAGGGAAGCGCTTATTCTACTGAGCCATCTCCCCGGCCCCTCATCTGCGTACTTTTAGTCAAAGCGTGTTACTGAAACTTGCTGAGCGTGGTTTGAAGACTCCTGAGGGTGCGTGCTGTCAGTAGTATGTTCCTTATTATTACTTGGAATGCTGATGCCCTGTGTCAGGAAGTCTAGAAACTTAACAAAGTCAGCAGTTCTGCTTCCTCAGGTATAGAGGACATGCTCATTGCTCTAGGCTGTCATTCATTGTGTCAACTAGAGAAGTTCAGAAGTTTAAGTGACTCAGTGGAGCCAGGATCCTGACTTGGTAAGCATCTTAATCCTGTGCAAGAGGAGGGCGCAGAGATGGTGTGAGTGCTACACCTACCTAAGGGCCCGTAGCCTGCTTACAGTGTGCCTGCCTACAACCTAAGGAGGAGAAGAGGCCTGCTCTCTTCTCTTTTTGCTCTGGTTGCTTTTCTGTCTTCTGCCATCATAAAAGCTTGCCTCTATGCCAAGACACCTTACCTTGGAGCCAAGCTGGTGTGGACTGAAACTCTACGAACAGTGCGCTAAGTAAACCTTTCCGTCCTTAATTCTGGGCGCCAGGTATTTTGTCTTAGCAACAAGAGAAAAGTAACCAAAATATTACTGAACAGTGTTCTTTTGTTTGAAAATACCACCGTTTGTTTATCCATTTTTTTTTTTTTTTTTGGCGGAACCAGGGATTGAACTCAGGCCCTTGCGCTTGCCAGGGAAGCGCTTATTCCACTGAGCCAGCTCCCCGGCTCTGTTTATCCATTCTTGAGTTGATGAATGTTTTGTTTCCATATTTGTGCTGTATGAACAAACCTATAATGAACATACTAATGCACTTAAGTTTTTTTATTTGTGGTACTAGGGATCAAGCCCAGTAAGCACCCACACGTATTGGTGAGTGGTCTGTTGCTGAGCTCCCCTCCCGTCTAGTCTAGCCTCCCATGCTTTCTTGAGCTTGCTGATTTCATTCCGTTGGGTGACTACCTTGAAGTCACAATGCTGAATTATGGGATAAGTACGTGGTTAAATTTGAAGGAGCTGCTAATATTTTCCTACTACAGTTGTGCCAGTTTTTGCTCTCATCAGCAAAAAATGTTTCAGTCGTATATTCTTTCCAACTTTTGGTGTTATCTGTCATTTTAGTGATCTAGCAAGCATACAGTAATGCTGTATGTCATTGTGATTTGAAGTTAAATTTCCCTGGTACACATTAGTAACGTGTTATGGTTTGTGTATGTGTGTCCCCCCAAAGCCTCGTGCAGTCTGTGCCATAGTTTGTGATCAGTTACTGTGGTGTGGCTGCTGCACCTGCCCTGGGGCAGGTAATTGCATTACCATGTAAGGAGGGGAGAGAGGCCCGCTAGCTGCCTGAGCTGAGGGCACTTTTTTGCTTCTTGCCACTGCCATGAAAGGTTGCTCTCGGCCCTGTGCCACTGTGCTTTGGAGCCAGCTGAGTATGAACTGAAACCTCCAGTAACTGTGAGCTTAATAAACCTTTCTTTCCTTCATTTTAAGTGTCAGGTATTTGTCCCAGCAAGAAGAGTAACTGAGACATACCTGCATGTTCAGAAGTTTACTGGCCTTTTTTTTTTTTTTTTTCTTTGCAGTACCAGGGATTGAACTCAGGCCCTTGCACTTGCCAGGCAAGCACTTATTCTACTGAACCATCTCCCTGGCCCAAAGAATTATTGTTATTTTTTATTTTATTATTATTTTTTTTTGGCAGAACCTGGAATTGAACTCAGGCCCTTGGGCTTGCCTGGCAAGTGCTCATTCTACTGAGCTATCTCCCCGGTCCCTTTACTGGCCATTTGTATATGCTGTTCTATGATGTTTTTTCAAGGCTCTTCCTATATTTTACTGAGATACCTTTTTATTATTGACTTGTAGGGTATATACATTGCACACATTTCTATCTACGTATTACATAATTTTTTTTTTTTTTTTTTTTTACAACCAGGGATTGAACTCAGGCCTGTGCACTTGCCAGGGAAGTGCTTATTCCACTGAGCCATCTCCCCGGCCCTGCTACGTATTATATAAGCACACACATATACTTACATACATATTTGGAGTCAAGGCTTTTGTGAAGTATGACAATTACAAATCTTTTCTCTGTGGATTGCTCCCTTTTTGATACAGGGTCTTACTGTGTGGTCCAGGCTGGTCTTGAACTCATGGCAATTCTGCTTTAGCCTCCTGAGTACTGAGTTTACAGGTGTGCACTGTCACACTTGCCGGCCATGTCTTTTTTGTGTGTGTTACCTTTTGAACAGAAATGTTTACTTTTGATAAATTCTGATTTATCTTATTTTTAAAAATGTGGTTGGCACTTTTGACTTTTGCTGAAGAAACCTTATTTTTCCAAAGATCATAATAGCATCATCCTGTTTTCTTCTCTGATCTTTATAGCTTTAACCTTTACTTTTAGGTCCAAAAGACATCTTGAGTTTACTTGTGAGTGGTCTGAAGAATGAGTCAACCTTTGGTAATTTCTCTCTTGATGCCCTGTGTCCAAGAGGCCCCTGCTGTGCTGGTGCTCGGTCTGTGTCGGACTGCGCACACAGAATTTATTTCTATACTCTCCCTTGACTCTGTGTGTCCACTAATTAGGCCATAAGCTAGGACCACACTGTTCTTTTTTTAAAAAATATATTTAGTACAGGATCTGCAGAGTCTCACTACACAGATTGGACTCGTATGATTCTCCTGTTTTCAGCCTCCCAAACACTGGGATTACAGGCATGTGCTACCACACCCAGGCTCAGTCGCCATCTCAGAGTGCCCTGTGGGCGGGCCAGCATGGCATGCAGGGGATTGAACCTAGGTCCCTGTGCCTGCCTAAGCAGGTGCTTTAGTCCGCTGAGCTATCTGGCTGCCCACTGTCCTGGCTTTATAGTTCCATACTAAACCTTAAGATCAGACAGTATGATTCCTGCAAATATGTCCTTTTTCAAAATGGCTGAACCATTTCTTTAGGGAGATTAATTGTATGTATTTAGGAGTGAACATATAAAGGAACTCCCAAGTTGGTGGATACCAGTGTTCACATTCGTGGTAGGTAATTCCTTCATCCAGCTGTGCTGGTCAGGAAACATGGTTTCTTGATTTCTGGTCCTTTATAAATATGGTGTTAAAACAATGTAATATCTTTGTGCATTTTGCCGTTAAGGCATTCACTTATGCAGGACATGGCCATCTGCCGTCTTCACTGTTGGCGTTTGCTTGTTGGTGGTAGGTGCACAGGTGCATGAGGGGCTTTTTCTGCGCTGTAATGAGAAAGTGACTGCCTGCGTTTCTACGCTAGAAAGCTGCACTGTAAAGACCTCTCTGTATGCATGAATAACCAAGCAAGAGGGCTTAGAAGCCATGAGGCCGAGTGCACATCCCTGCCGAGCGACAGAAGTCTCTCTTGTGTTTGCACAGATACTTGTCTGAGAGTCCAGTTGTTTCAGACAGCTGTGCAGGCTTCAGCAGCCGGGATTTCCAGAGAGAAGAAGCTCCCAGAGCTTGCTGTGCTGTTTCCACGCCAGGGTGGAGGGCGAGCATAAGAAGGCAGGGGCAGGGCTCAGCAGTGCTGGGCTGCGGCTCCCCGGGCCTGCGAGCCAGAGGAGCGGGGCAGCGGGGCAGTCCTCAGCAGGCACCTCGGAGGGTGCCAGTGGAGTGACTGGGGGTGGAGGGTGAGTGTAAGAAGGCAGGCAGCAGGGCTCAGCAGTGCCGGGCTGTGGCTCCCCGGGCCTGCGAGCCAGAGGAGCGGGGCAGCAGGGCAGCGGGGGCAGTCCTCAGCAGGCACCTCGGAGGGTGCCAGTGGAGTGACTGGGGCTCTGCTGCTAGTGACCTGGGACTAAGCCTTTGACACACAGGCCTTTTGGGGACCTTGGAACTGTAGTTCATGGAAACTAGGGAGGAACTTGGGGAATTAACTAGTAAATAAGACTCAATGCACTAACAAAAACCCAGAGTTGTAGAAGAAATCAGGAGCGCCATGAGGATGGGACAGAACAAGACCCAAAATGCCAGCACCGATGGAGATAGATGACACAGCACTTCTAGGAAAGCAACTACGAATGACAATATTTTATTTTATTTTATTGGTGGATGGATGGATTGATTGATTTCTGGTGCCTGGACTCAAGCTCTGGAGCTTGTGTTTGCCAGGCAGGTGCTGTACATCTGAGCTATATCTGTGGCCCAAATGACAATATTTGGAAAAGTAAAAATCTCAAACCAGAAGTTTAATTATCCACCTTAAGAAACTAGAAAGAAAAACAGCAAACAAAACCCAAGGGAAGGGGCCGGGGGTATAGCTCAGTAGAATAAGTGCTTACCTGGCAAGCACAGTGTCCTGAGTTCAATCCCTGGTACAAAAAAAAAAAACCCAAAAAACCACCAAGGCAAATTAGAAACACTAGCACAGTAGTAAATGAGATAGAATTAGAAAATCATCAAAACCAAGCATTGGTTCTTTGAAAAGAACATTAAAAATCACAGACTTTTTTCTGTACTGACCAAGCAAAGAAGACTCAGGTTATGCTCTGTGCCCAAAAGACAGTTTGTAGAGCTTTTATTTTTTAACGCTTTATTCATTACTGGTGGCAGTTTTGCTAGGTGCCTGGGCCCCAGAGCTGTTCACAACAGTACCCTGGCTGTGGATCTCGTCCTCTGGTTCAGCATGCCTTTCTCGGCAGGTACAGAGACATTCTTTTAAATGGCCACTTAGTGATAAGCATATGCAAAGTATAGGACAGTATAATACCAGGAAAAGAAGAAAGACATCCACTCTGTGCCAGTAGCTGCTACATGTTCTGCAGGGCCCACTATGGTGCGTGCCCAGGCTCACTGCGTTTCCCAGCACGTGGGCAGTCTGGGCTGCATTTGCACTGGATGCAGTCACCAGGGCAGCAGCGTCAAGCCCCGATGTTCTGCTGGAGCCTGGCAGCAGAGGCATGGCACAGGTGAGGGCTCCACAGCACTGGTAGTGGGCAGGTGGCATAGGACTGGGCCCCAGGGCACCTCACAGTGCTCCAGGTGGTGCAGGCATTCCCAGAGGCATTGTACTAGGGGGCACAGGGGAGCAGTCCTCAGGCCTTGGCTGGTGTGGTGGCACGTGCCTATGACCTGGCATTCACGAGGCCAAGGAAGAAGGTTTGGAAATTTGAGTGCAGCCTGAGCAACTTAGGTGACTTAGTGAGACTCTCCCAAATAAGGAAAGGGCTTGGGGTGTAGTTCTTGTGCTACCAAAAAAAATTTTACAGACTCCAGTCTGGTGCTGTTTTCCAGTCAGTGGTCATTTTTACCAAATGTGCTGTTGCTTGGCAACATGGCTGTCAGCTTTCTAGAGCTAGAAGAGTGAACCCAGTTAGGTCCCAGTAGAAAGACAGGAGCTGCATTCTTGACCTACGACAGTCTGTATTCAGATCTTGCTAGTTACCCCAGTACTGTCCCTAATGCAACCTCTTCATTGCATCCCAAGTTGATTTCCAGATCTCGCCTCTCGATTCCATTCATCCCAAGGCTCTGGCCTTCCTTTGTCTTGGTGGCCCTTGTGTTTTCTACAGAGCGTTCAGGCCAGCAGGGTGTGGCTTGCCTGATGTTTCTGCATGATGAGTTCTGAGCTCTGCCTCTGGCAGAAAGTGGCATGTTGTATGTTATGGGTTGGTGCCGAAAGAAATGACGAGAAGACCTGACAAATATAGCTTTAGAGGTCTCACTGAGATTAGTCTCTCTCCAAGTGAGCCCAGAGCCTCAGAAGCATCTCACTTTTATTGAGGAGTAAGGGCAGACTAAGGAATGTGCATAATTATCTAAATGAATACCAACTACTATCTCTATTAACTTCCACCATTTGCCTAACACTAGGCTCACCCAAATGCTAGCCAATAACATCCCAAGCAAGGGATCAAAGGACAGCACCAGCAGGAGAAGCTGTTAGCTGCTGCTTTGGGTCCCAGCTTTCTGGGAATTTGCAAACAGACAGCAACCCTCCTCAGGCTCAGTCCAGTGTTCCCTACTCTCTTGGGACATCAGGCTTTTGTCTTAAAACTTTGTCTCTACAGTGGCAGTTGCCTTATGCTGTGCCTCCCAGCATGCCCCTCAGGAGGTGTGTGGTGCCACCTGTGCTCACTGGCATTGTTGGCTTTCACCACATGGCTAAGCAGCTGTCTGCCAGGCCTTGCCAGTGTAAAGGTGACTTCTCTTTGGGACCCACTTTTGTGGAAAGCCTGAGGAGGTGATTCGTGGCGGCCATGACGAGCCTGCTCCCAGCAGCAGCGGGTCAGTGTGGGGCCTGCCTGTAGTCTCGTTCCCTGTGGCACTGTCAGGTGGGGACGTTCTCACCCACCGTGCCTCCTTCGCACTCATCACTTGTTTTTCTCTTTTTGCACGACAGGATTGAATAGGGGTGGGCCGGTGAGCTAGCTCAGCAGTCCAGAGCGCCTGCTTCGGCCAGCTTGGGCAAGTGTTTAGGGACTGCGGTTCGATCCCCAGCATCATATGCCAGTGCCGTGCCAGCCCCGCCCCCAGGGCAGGCTGAGCCGGCCACACACACACACACACACACATACACACAAAAGAATAGTTAGGATTGAGCTAGGGCTTTCACACTGAGCTACAGTGCAGGTCCCTCTTAATGTTATATTTTTATTTTGTAAAATTAAAACAAATGATTAGTCTTATTGTTATACTTTGATAACATAATCACATTCATCGTAGGGAATTTTTACTATACATATCTTGGCTCTTCTTTTGTCCCCATTCCCCTTCCCTCCCTTCAGTGGTCTTCTCCATATTTACAAAAGCTTTGTTTCAATCTTTCCCACTGTTGTTTCCTTTTCCTTCTCTTTGTTGTCCCGTTTGCCTTCCAGGTCAGACATTTTCTTCCTACTTCCCAATATCTGTCACCCATTGTGGTCCTTATTTTCCCTTTCAGTCTCTCACATCAGAGAAACAATGTGATAAATCAACATGTATCTGATTTATTTAACTTAAAAGTTCAAAATGTGGTCTCCAGGTGTATCCCAGCTGGGCGTGGTGGTGCATGCCTATGAGGCAGGATTGTCATGGTTTTGAGACTTGGCTGGGCTACAAAGTGAGTTAAAGGCTGGTCTGAACTGCTTAGTGAGACCCTGTCTCAAAACAAAACAAAAAAAAAACTAGAAAAAAGGGAGAAGCACATCTGTTTGATACAGGGAACCTCCAAATGATATAGGGGGAAAATGATCTCCCGACCTGACCAGAACGAGTTCATGTTCTCTGAAACTGAAGAATGAATTTTAGGAACAAACAGAGGTTATGAGCAGAATAAATTTATTGAAGGAAAGAAAGGTCCTGTCTGAGAGAGGGACAGGAGGGGGGCCTGAGTGGGTAGTCCCCGGGAAGCTGTCTTCTTCTATAGGGACTTTTATAGAGTAAAATCATGTGGGTCTAAGGTGGAGAAAAGTGGAACTCAGTTCAGTGGGCATGAGGTGGGACAAAACTATGGTCAACCAGTGGGGTTACTGATAGGGTTTAGAGGCAACATCGATGGTGGCAGAGGTGGTGTGCAGCAGAGAAGCAGAAATAGGGGGAGGGAAAGCCTTTAACTCTATACACACGGAGAGGACCAAGGGCAAGAGATGGGCCGATCCTCTGCCCTGAGACAGGGAGCCAGAGACTTTGTGGACATGTTAGGGGTGGAGTTTGAGGGGCGGGTTTATTGACACAGGAGGAGCTGATCGGAGGCTCCCTTGTGTGGGCGGGAAAGGCCAAAGGAAGTTGTACCCGGGGCTGGAGTCAGGAAGGAGGAGGAAGTGGTCACTGGGAGGATAAGCTGTTGTTTCCGGGATTTAGCCATATCTGACGACCACCATGATAATTCAACAATTCATACTAGGGACATAACCTATCGATTACAAGCACCGTTGGTCAGGTAAAATTGATTATGTCCAAGACCAAATGGGGAAGCGAGTCACATGGCAAGCGGGCATGAGTGTAGAACAGGACTTTATCAGGTAGCTGTCCAGTAGTAGTCGGATTAATGATTCTTCCGGCTCCTTCAGGGTGATGATCAGTCTTGGATGCCAATCTTTAGGGAGGTCAGCATTTGTGTGATCTTTGGTCTTTAAGTCTGGCCCAAGGGGGAGCATCCGTCTCCCTCACAATTGCAAGGCATCTCTAGCTTGTCTTCTTTGTTATCTCCTTTGAGGGCCTGGCCCTCTCTGACTGCCTATAATATTTCTCTCTAGTTAGCTGCCCACAACATGTTTACCTAATAATGTCTCAGGTTTATTCTTTGTGGCAAAGTAGTGCTCCGCTGTATATAAAAACCACACTTCCTTTATCTGTTCATCCTTTGGTGGGCATCTAGGCTGTTCCTAAGATTCAGCCATTACAAATTGTGCTGCTATAAACATGGGTGCATGCATATCGCCATGGTATGCTTTCACTTTTTTTTTTTGCGGAAGTGGGGATTGAACTCAGGCCCTCGTGCTTACCAGGCAAGCGCTTATTCTACTGAGCTATATCCCCAGCCCTTTTTAACTGTTTTGAGGAAATACCAAGAAAGGAATAATAGCTGAGCCACGTGGAATTTCTAGTTTTAGTTTTTTGAGGAATCGCTATACTGATTTCCACATTGGTTTTACCAATTCACATTGCCAGCAGCAGTGGGGAAAGGTTCCCTTTCCCCCACATCCCGCTAGCATTTGCTCTTCATTGATTTCTTGATGACAGTCATTCTTTTTGGAGTGAGATGAACTCATATTGTACTATTATTCATTGATTTTGGGGGTGCTGAGGTAGGACCTTGCTGTGTAGTGCGGGGTGGCCTTGAACTCATTATGTTGCCCAGGTTAGTCTCAAACTTGCAGTGGTACTCCTGCCTTAGCCTCCCATGTACTGGGGTTACAGGCGTGCATCATTGTGTCTGGCTCTCAAAGATGTTGGATATTTTTTCTATTTTAAATTTTTCTTTCTGTTTCAATTTCCTGAACCAAGAAATGTCTGTTCCTTTCAGATACCATATTTGGATTGGATCTTTACATTTGGGGAGGGTCTGATTTTTTTTTTTTTTTTTTAGTTCTTTACATATTTTAGATATTAGTCCTTTGTTTGAGGAAAGGAGGTAAATTTTTCCCCCTTTTTGTGGTTTGCCCCTTCACTCTGTTGGTAATTTCTTTGTTATGTAAAGACGTAATATAACATGATCAGTTTTTGGTTCTTTGTAATATTTTCTGTGAAGTTAGGGTTTTGTTCATAGTCTTTGCCTACACCTGTATTTTCAAGAGTTTTACCTATTTTGTCTCCCAGTAGATTAAGTGTTTCTGTTTTGATATTTAGATCTGTGATCCAGTTGAATTTTAGTTTAGTGCATGATGACAGATTTCGTTTAGTTTGATCTTTGGCACATGGAAAGCTTGTTTTTCTAGCACCATTTTTTTTTTTTAAAGAGCAGAGTATATTTATTGGGGGAATAAAGCTTATCTGAGAGAGGGACAGAAGGAGATTGAGTGGGTTGCCAAGGAATCTGTGTTTTCTAGGAATTTTTTTTTCTTTTTTGTATTTAGCACAGGGTCTCACTACACAGATTGGACTCAGTGATCCTCCTGTTTTCAGCCTCCCAAGCACTGGGATTACAGGCATGCGCCACCATGCCCAGTCTCAGTGTGCCCCCAGGCCGGGGCTGGCATGGCATGTGGGGGATTGAACCCTGGTCCCTGCATCTGCCTAAGCAAGCACTTTTTTTTTTTTCTAAGCAAGCACTTTAATCCCCTGAGCTATCTGGCCAGCCCTTTTCTAGGAATTTTTGTAGAGCATAAATTGAGGTATGATGGATCTAAGGTGGAAAACATGGGAACTCATTAGGTGGGCATGAGATGGGATAAAACTATGGTCAACCAGTAAGATTACAAGTATAATTGCTCAGGTAATGTTGATTAAATCAGCATCAAATAGGGAAGTGAGTCTTGTAAGCAAGCGGGCATGAATACAGATGGGCAGGGTTGGGTTATTGACTTTTCCTGGCTTTTTCAAGGTGATTGATACCTATTTAAAATATGAATACTTGATGTCTAACCCAAGGGAAGTATGCCTAGCACTGTTTATTAAGTAGGCCCTCTTTCTTCCAATGAAGATGTTTGGCCCCTTTGTTAAAGATAAGGTTGCTGAATGTGTTTGGAGTTGATTCTGTGTTTCCTATTCTGTTCCACTGATCCTCAGGTCTTTTTTTTCCCCTAGTACCATGTTGAATTCACCACAATAGCTCTGTAGTATAATTTCTCTTTCTTTTTTTCTTTTCTTTCTTTTGGTGCCAGGGATTGAACTCAGGACCTTGCTCTTGCCAGGCTGGGCTCTTAAGCCCCTGAGCTATCTCCCTGGCCCTGACTTGCTTTTGTTGTTGAGTATTGCTTTTATTATTTGAGATCTCTTTTGGTTCCAAATGAATTTTAGGAATGTGTTTTCTAGTTCTGTGAGGTATATGGTTGGCATTTTGGTTAGGATTGCATTAAATCCATATAACAGTTTTGGAAGTATGGCTATTTTTGCTAGATTGGTTCTGCCTAGCTAAGAAAAATAGAAATATTTCCTTTTTTTATATTCTTTTCAATCTCCTTTTTTAGAGTACTATAGTTTTCAATGTACCATTCTTTTCCTTTGTCACATTGATTCTTAAGTATTTCATTTTTCTTTAAACTTTTGCAAAAGGTGGTGGTTGCCTAATTTCAGTGAATGTTATTTGTGTGCAGGAATGCTGTGTGTGTGTGTGTGTGTGTGTGTGCGCGTGTGTGCATGTGCATGCATGTGTATTGACTCTTTGCTGCTACATTACTGAATTTGGTTATTAACTCCAGGAGTCTTTGGGTGGAGTTTTTGCAGTCTTGTATGTAGAGTGTCTTGTAATCTGTAAATAATGATAATTTATCTTCTTCCATTCTTATTCCTTTTATTCCTTTCTCTTGTATAACTGCTTTGGTTAATGTTTTCAGAACTATATTAAGCAGGCGTAGGGGGTATACACCTGTAATCACTGGTAAGCACTTGATTGGGAGGTTGAGGCAGGAGGATCATCATGAGTTCAAGGCAAACCTGGCTACATAGTGAGATTTTTGTTTTGTTTTAAGACAGCATCTCTTCTATTCAGTTCAGGCAGGCCTTGAACTCACTGTGTAGCTCAGGCTGGCCTTGAACTCACTTGTGTAGCCCAAGCTGGCCTCAAACTCATGATACTTCATTCTCAATCTTCTGAGTGCTGGGATTACCCGGGTGTGCCACCATGCCTGGTTCTACAAAGTGAGTTAGTGAGTTTAAGGCCAGCTTGAATTGCATTGTGAGACCCTATTCCCCCTTTCTCCCAAAAAAAACCCCGTATTGAATAGGAGTGGTAATAGTGGACATCTTTGTCTTGTTCCTGATTTTAGAGTGAAAACTTTCAGATTTTGACCATTTAGTATAATGGTGAGTATTGTGTTGTCATAGATGGCTTTTTATCAGAAAGAGATAAAGACCTTCTATTCGAATTTTCAGTAGGGCTTTTATCATGAATGGGTGTTGACCTTTGTCAGATGTCTTTTCTGCATCTGTTGAAGTGATTGTGTGATTTTTGTCTTTGGCTTTGTTGATATGGTGCCTTACATTTATTGATTTGCATATGTTGTACCATCACTGTGTTGTTGGGGTGAATCTTGTTTGGTCATGGTGTATAATCTTCTTGATGATTTGCTGCATTCTGTTTGCAAGTATTTTATTGAGTATTTTTGCATCTACATTCATTAGAGAGATTGTAGAAACTGCCTAATTTCTTCTTTAATTTCATCTGTGACCTGCTGGTTGTTCAAGACAGCATTAGGTAATTCTTACGTGTTTATGTAGTTTTTGTTTTTTCTTTTGCCATTGATTTCCAGTTTCATTGCTCTATGGCCTGATAATATACATGGGATAATTTCAGTTCTTTTGTATTTACTTAAGCATGTTCTATAAGCTAGTATAATATGTAGTCTATTTTGGAGGACATCCACTGTATTGTGGGGTAGAACACTGTGTAGATATATACCAGAGAGAAATGAAGACTGGATTAAAGTAGCCACAGGGGACTCAAGAGCCTTGTCTCTCTCTGAGTGCCCAGCAACAGAAACTTCTCACATATATCGAAGGCTAAACGTGATATGGGGGAAATCAAACTCCCGACCTGAAAGGTATCTGGGAGGAGTTCATGTTCTTTGAAACTGAAGAATGAATTTTAGGAGCAAATGGAGGTTAAGAGCAGAATATTTATTAGGGGAAAGAAAGCTTCTGTCCTAGAGAGGGACAGAAGGGGGGATCTGAGTGGGTTGTCCCCGGGAAATTATCTCTTCCAGGGACTTTTATAGAGTAAAACCATGTGGTGAGGCAGGCCTAAGGTGGAGAACTCGAGAACTCACTTAGGTGGGCATGAGGTAGGACAATGCCACGGTCAACCAATAAGATTACAAGCACCATTGCTCAGGTAAAGTTGATTAAATCCTGGACCAAATGAGGAAGGGAGCCAAGAGACAAGGTCTTTTCCTGTTGGGGCTTGGGTTAGTGACTCTTGCGATGGATCTTTCTTTCTTTCTTTCTTTCTTTCTTTCTTTCTTTCTTTCTTTCTTTTTCCCCCCTTATTTAGGACAGGGTCTACATGGTCTCATTACGTAGATGGGACTCATAGTGATCCGCCTGTGTTCAGCCTCCCAAGAGCTGGGATTACAGGTGCATCACCATGCCCAGTCTCCATCTCAGCACGCCCTGGGGGCGGGGCCAGCAGGGCACACTGGGAATAGAACTGTGGTCCCTTCGCTCTGCCTAGGCAGGTGCTTTAGTCCGGTGAGCTATCAGGCCGGCCCTTTGGGGCTGTTTCAAGGTGATTGATACCTATTTAGAATATCAGCGTGTGATGTCCATCCCTAGGGAAGTATATGGCTGCATTTGTTCATTTTTTTTGTCTTGAGGTTTGGCCCACAGTGGGAGTGTGTGTCTTCCAAAGTGGCAAAGTCACCTTGTCTTCCGTATTGTCTCCTTGAGGGCCTGGCCTTGTCTGACTGCCTGTATTTCTAGCTGAGTTAGCTGCTCACAACAAAAGCAGGCTGAGGAATGCGCGCAGTAAACTTCATGAAAATCAACTATGCACTGATCGGTGAGGTCGCAGGTGCAGGACCGAGGCACAGGCAGTGCTGCCCTAGGGATGCGCTGTTATCTGCAGGCTCGCAGCCAGCTTGCCAGGGTAAGAGGTGACAGGCACCCTTCCTTTGGCCCTGTTCTTTGATCCCTCGGGACAGCAAGCTTTTTGTTAATATCTCCATGATTTTGGGAGATAATTTTGTGGGGTACATTAGTATAAATTGGAGGGGTTTTCTTTAGGGCTTGAAATGTTTCACTCTAAGCTCTCCTTAAGTATTTGTGTTGAGAGGTCAGCTGTGATTCTGATGGGCTTTCATTTATAGGTGATTTGTTTCTTTTCTCTAATGGCTTTTAATAGCATTCTGTTCTTGTGTTGAGTTTCTGGAATCCTGACTACAGTGTACCTTGGACTGGTTTTTATTTGATCATGGATAATGGGAGTAAATATGCCTCACTTATCTTCAAATTCTTATTCCATGCTTGGGAAGGTTTTTTTTTTTTTTTTTTTTGTGGAACTGGGGATTGAACTCAGACCCTTGCACTTACCAGGCAAGCGCTTATTCTACTGAGCTTTCTCCCCGGTCCCTTTGGGAAGTTTTTTGCCATTACTTCTGTGAACAGATTTTTTAGTGTTCCTTTGTGCTATCTTCTTTCATTGATTCATCTAGCCCTGATGGATTGATGTTCTTGGTCATTCTTTGCTTTTTTTTTTTTTTTTTTTTTTTTTGCGGAACCAGGGATTGAACTCAGGCCCTTGTGCTTGTCAGGGAAGCACTTATTCCACTGAGCCATCTCCCTGGCCCCTCTTTGCTATATTTGAGAAGTGTTTCACTTGATGACCACTAACTGCAGGTCTGTTTTCTAGATTTGATACCTGTCCTCACATTGGTTCATTCTGTTGTGTATATTTTGAATAGAATTTTTAATCTGCTGGATATGTTTTTGAATCTGTTTCATGGAGTACAGTTCTTTCGTATGTTGGACATTTATGTTTCCTATCATTTTCCTGAGCTCCTTTAATTTTTTTTTAATTTCTTTATTTTTTTTAAATTTTATTTATTTATTTTATGTGTGTGGCCAGCTCAGCCCACCAGGGGGCGGGGCTGGCTGGCATGTGGTGCTGGGGATTGAACTGTGGTCCCTGTGCTTTGCATAGCTTAGCTTGTTCCAAGTAGGTGCTTTAGACTAAACACTGAGCCATCTCACCAGCCCCTGAGCTCCTTTATTTTGTATCTGTGTCTGTTCAAGATTCACTACCCATGTTCTTCATTATGGTCATCAGTGATAAGTTTTTCAGAGGTGCAGTAAAGAGATAAGAAAGGTAAAAGCAGCCTTTGTTAATGCTGAAGACATGGAGAGGATCGAGGGCAGGTGGGTCAGGTAGATCCTCTGGCCTGAGACAGAAATACTGAAGTACTGTAGTCAGTAATTACAGTAGCATCAAGGGTAGTGTAGAAAATGGTGAACTGTGGTAACTGTTAACTTTCCACCTTTAACCATCAATGCAAAGTTTATAGTATGTGACAAAATCTAAAAGAAACCAGAAAATTATATGTAGTAAATAACCTCTCAATGGTGATTTTACCCTTGGAGAAAATTTAAAAGGGATAGGAGGAAAAAATAAAGGAAGAAAAAGATATCAGAAGCATAGCTGAAGGGCACAGGAAGATTACCCGAGCTTTGGGGAACAGTAAAGGAGGAGAAAACAAAAATAAGAACTAAGCAAAGCAGAAAAATTTAAAAAGCAGTGTTTACTCCTGAAGAAGCAAGCCAGAAACCCCAACAGAACCTCAAGGCTGAGCTATCTTCTGCGATCTACAGTTCTGTGCTAGTGCAGTCACCACTCCACCCCCCAGAGTTAGTGCAGACATGCACCACCTTTCTGGCTACTTCTTTTTTCTTTTTCTTTTCTGTTGTTGCTGGTTTGTTTTTTTTTTTTTTTTTTTCTCTGAATGCCCTCAGGCGTGGTTTGTCTGGCTGGAGTGTTGTGGGAGTCGAACTACGGCAACCTGAGGCTCACAGCTTTGTGGAAGCAGCCACTTAAAGAACTGAGCTATGGCCAGGCCCCCTATAAGGGTTTTGTTTTTTTTTGTATAAGGGTTTTGTGTGTGTGTGTGTGTGTGTGTGTGTGTGTGTGTTGTTGCTCTTTTTGACACATGGTATTTCGTGTTGGTAGGCTGGTCTTGCACTAGACTCAGACTGTCCTCCTGACTCAGCCTCCTGAGTAGCTGGGGCCACAGTACCACTGCACTGAGCTCTATCATTCCTTGCTACTTCGTGTATCATTTCTAATGTACTTACAGTAATACTGTAGTGGATAGCTAACTGGCGGTTAACTTATTATGCCCAGCTGAATCGAACTAGTATGGTGCTTGGTGCAGGAGGCCTACCTGAGGATTGTTGCCAGCAGCATGAACAGCAGGACTGAGAAGCTGCTGTAGCGCTATTAGGGAAGCTGTTTACAGAAGCTGTTGGAAGCTGCTGACTCTCTTGGGCTATCTCCTGGAGGCCCTTGTTGCATCACGCTGGCTTTCCTGATGAACATGGCCATCCTTTGTAAGAATCCGTGGGTCTCAGTGTGATCCATTCTACCCAGGGAGAAATAGCAGCAGGAATGAGGCAAAGATAGGCAAGAAGACGAGAGCTGGGTTCGGTGGCAACTCTATGCCTGGTTGGTGAGAAGACCCCCCACCCCAGCAACAATATGGACGCTTATTTATACCTTTGGGAAGTTAGTAACGTGTAACCCAAGGTTTCCTGGTGACCGACTAATGGCTACAATGTCCAGGAAGGCTAAGGTAGTTTGAAGCTGCATCCTGCCCTCCCACATAGGATCACTTTCATCTTAGGGACCCCCCAACAATTTTTGTCACTGGAGGAGCTCGGGACCTTGTTGCTGCTGAGAGTGGCTACGGTTTATTTTGGGGGAGCTCTGGTCCTCAATTTAAACATTGCTTCCTGGCTCCAGAGGGGAACATGGTGCACAGCTCAGCCTCCTGGACAAGCTTGTGTTGGCTTTCCTGATGGGAACTCAGTTTTCCTTGTCCTTGGAGGAGCTCGGGACCTCACTGTCAGGACGGCTGTGGTGCTTACCTTGAGCATTATTCCTGGCTCCTGGGCAGACCCCCTCAGCCTGCGAGTGCAGATCCTTCATCCTGCTGGCATAGACTTCCTAGCTTCCACCACTGACCTTTGGCCTTTCCAGTGCAGATCTGTGAAGCGGGCCTGCGTGAGACTTTGTCGTGGGCTCTTGGTCTCCAGTTGGACTTCTGGGAGGCACTGTTATAGGCTCTCGGTTTTCAGCTGGACTCATGCAGGGTAGTAGGATCTGGGCCCTCAGCTGGATCTTTGGTCTTCAGTGTGTGGACAGATTTCCTGCACTCTTTGCATATGATTCTTTGGGTGATTATAAAATGTGTCGGGGGGGGGGAATAAAATAAAATAAAGTGTGTCCTGTATTGTCTTGTTCCCCTTGCAAAAAAAACCCAAACCATGACAAATACATGTAGTTCTGCTCCGACATTAAGTGGGTTGGCTTCCTCTGTCCCTTATTCCAAAGTGCGGATTTTACTGCTGAGCATTAAACATCCCATTACAATTGGGTACTTGTCTGCAGTAGAAAGAGCTCTGCGAGGTAGGCATAGTGTCATACCTGAAGAAAGACAGATGGGCCTCGGAGTGTGGAGCTGCTCCCTGCACATACCTGTCCCTCAGGGCAGGAGGCCCGTGTGCCAGAGGCCAGGCAGTGCCTCACCTTGTGCCCACCTGCAGGGGAGGCAGGGGAGGATGTAAGGGAAGTAAGGTTTGAATGAAGTGCCAGGATGCTGAGCAGTCTGGTAAAGACTGGTGCTCAAAAAGCTGACAGAAGAGCCATGCTGGAATGATTCTAAATTGGAAAAATTGAGCAGCTTTTTTAAGCAGGAAGTATTTGAGCCCTGTGATACTGAAATTATGGTGTCCGTGGGAGAACAGTGAATGCATGAAGCTGCTCCAGCAGTGAGCGAAAATGAGTTCCCGTCAGGAAAGAGCTGAGCGTGGGACATTTCCTTGGGGAGCAGTGTAGACTCCACTCCACACAATATTTGCAGAATTAGTGGCCTAGGGGCTGGTGAGATGGCTCAGTGGTCTAAAGCACCTACTTAGAACAAGCTTAGCAAAGCACAGGGACCGCGGTTCAATCCCCCAGAACCACATGCCAGCCAGCCGCGCCCCCTGGTGGGCTGAGCTGGCCACACACACACACACACACACACACACACACACACGAATCAGTGGCCTAATCCTGCCAAGGAAAACCATTACAGAGCTTTTGTTTGTTTTCTTGGGTCGGCCTTGAGTTAGTTACAAAAATATCTTTGCCATTTTTAGTGGTTTCTCATCCTGCTATGTATAGACTAAAGATTATTTATAGGGTGAGAAGCAGCATGCCACTCTGTATTTTCCATCCGGGAGCTCCTGAGGGTCTTCGTTCTGCATGTGTAGCTGCCAGCCTCTCACTGCAGACGCCTGCGCCCTGTGAACCTGCTCACACGGCATTTTCTCCTTCTTTTGTAGGCACCTCGTACTTAACAGACGTTGTATGGTGGGCTGGCACCATTGCAAGTAAGTGTGTGGGGGTCTGCTTGGCCATTTGTGGGGCTGGGAGCGGGGAGGGGTGGTGCTGACCGCTGCCAGGGCGTCCCTGCTCCTGGCCTGCACACCGTGACAGTCCTCCCCTTTCCTGTGAGAGGAGGGAGGTGTGCCCAACCTCCAGGGAGAACAGTGGTGGCGGCTGCTCACAGCCGGCCTGGAACTGAGCGCAGGCCACTGCCCTGGCCTGAACATGCCAGAAGAACCCCTGTGTGCTCCTGGGCGCCCTTCCAAGGTGTCCCTGAATTCCGATTAGGTGTCTTCTTTCGCTGAGCACCATCCAAGTAACCGAGGAGATCATGTGGTATAACACAAAAACAAGTAATCAGATCAGAGCTCAGGACTATGGTGAATACATCAGTCACAATTTTGTCAGAAATTTCAGGGTCTGGGGAGATAAATGGGCAGTGTAAGTGCCTGCCTGGCAAGTGCAAGGAACTGGGTTCACATGCTATGCTGGCCCCAGATGCTGTGCTGGCCACCGAAACTGGGCGTGGTGGTGTGTGCCTGTAATCCCAGTGCTGGGGAGGCTGAGACAGGAGGGTCACTGTGATTCCAGGCAGCACAGGGAGACCCTGTACCAAATAAATAAATAGTTTTTTTTAGATCAAAAAAATTTCAGAAATATCATGGCTTACTTATTACATCCTGTTGTCTAGGCAACCCTTGGCTAGCTGAGACTGATTCTGTACCCTGAGGGCCATCCTGGTGGAGTCCCTGGCTGTCCCATGCAGATGGCACATTTTCCTTGCACCTCAGAAGCCTGGTGGTGGGCTGGCTGCCTGCAGCTGGACAGGTCCTTCTTGGACTACCTGAAGCACGAAGGGAGCTCTGCTCCACTTGTGGGGGAGGCTGGCCACTGGGTGTAGAAGTGCAGTCAGTTAGGAGCAGAAGCCGACCTGTTGCACGGGAGGGTGACCCGGGCTCTGGAGGCGAAGGTTTCCCTGCAGCCCAGACCCACCTATGTACCACAAGGTGCTGACGCTGCAATTGCACCTGAATGCTGCGGCTTTCATTTAGAGAAAGCAGCTTATACATTAAGGTCTTTTGTCTTAAAAGAGAAGCAAATGACATGCATGCCATAGATTGCCACACTGCTATAGGTAATGGTCATGTCCTAGGTGGTTCAGAAGGCCAGAAGAAATGACAACTTTCTAGTGGGCAGACGTTTAACCTGATTTAAACATTATGCAGTGCACTAAGATATTACATGGTACTACTTAAGCATGTAAAGGTTTTATGTACATTTCAGTTAAAAAATAGAGTACTGGAAAGAGCTGAGTGTTGTGGCACACACCCATAATCCTGGCTATGTAGGAGGCTGAGGCAGGAGGATTACAAGTTGAAGGTCAGCCTGGGCAATCTGGTAGACTTCCTCCCAAAACTTTCAAAACAGTATTTAATAATTTTAAAAACAACATGCAAGGATGTATTAAGAGTACAGGATACTCAGTATCACACTCACCTTCAGTCCTTGCTGGTGGCAGTGGATCCTGCACCCCAACAGACTGGGTGGGGAGCGGTGCAGTTTGGGCCTGCAAACCCGCAGGGGGAGCCCGGACTCAAGGCCCTGGGAAAGGCCTTGCAGGGCGGGGCTCGTAGGACTTCGCTCTGAGCCAGCCTCCCACTCACCGCCATGTGTCCTTGTGGTTCTCTTCACAGTGGCAGTCGGGCAGATTGGAAACTTCCTGGCTTACACGGCAGTGCCCACAGTCCTCGTGACCCCTCTGGGTGCCCTTGGGGTGCCATTCGGGTGAGAGCCGAGATTCCATGTTGTGCTACTTAATGCATAGTTAAGATACAAAATACTTTTCATTTTAAATATCTTTGTTAAAATGAAATTGTAAGTAAAGTCTTCAGAATTCTATATTTATTAATTTTAACTCTTCTCTTAGAATTTCTTTTAGTGTGTTCCAGGTTCTAGCTTGTGTGTGTGTGTGTATGTGTGTGTGTACATGTACACATACATGTTCATGGTACTAGAGATCAGAGCCAGGGTCTCGTGCATGCTGTGCAAGTGCTGCATCCCGAAGGTACGTGCACAGCTCCTCAGCTCTAGCCTATCGGTGCTGCTCGGTGAGCCCCGTGGTGCGCATGCTCCTGGACTTCACTGTGGATAGCTTCTTAGGAATAGGGACTGCCTCAGACCCTGGAAAATAATAATAATAATAGTAATTCTTCTTCTTCTTCTTCTTCTTCTTCTTC
>NW_004524775.1:2989495-2997311 GCF_000260255.1 Octodon degus
TCCTCTTCCTCCTCTTCCTCCTCTTCCTCCTCTTTGTCTTCCTCCTCCTCTTCCTCTTCTTCTTTCTCTTCTTCTTCCTCCTCCCCCTCCTCCTCCTCTTCTGCACCCTCCTCCTCCTTTTTCTTCTTCCTTTTCTTTTTTTTGAGATACAGTCTCACTATGTAGCTCAGGCTGGCCTTTAACTCACAGCAATCCTTCTGTCTCACCTTCTAAATGCTGGGATTATAGGTGTGTGTCACCACACCTGTCTAAGCATGGAAAGGATTCTGGGAAGCCATGAAGCAAAACACTCAGATGAGTCCAGAGGTGGCTCACTCATGTAATCCCAGCACTTGTGAGGCTGAGGCAGGAGGATCACTTTGAGTTCAAGGCTAGCCTAGGCTACAAAGTGAGCTCAAGACCAGCCTGGAATGCATAATGAAACCCTGTCTCAAAAAGACAGGAAGAAAACATCATTTGGCGGTGCTTGGTTTTCCTTGCGAGACCCTGGGCAGTCCCCCCTCGCTGTGGTGCATTACAGGGTCTAACCCAAGTGCGGTACCACCAATGGATGTGAAGGAAGTTGTATGATTTATATGGCCAGCAGCAAAAAGATTCCCCAAGTCCAGAGCGAAACGAGGATCAGGAGGGGCTTTGGGCTTTTACAGTAGCTAAGGTGTTCTGGGTAGTTTTAAAAAATAAGAAAAACAGAAATTGAACTTAGGGTCTTGTGCTTGCAGGCAGGCACTTGTGGGTGGAGCTCCGTGCAATCCAGCTTTGGCTGTCCTAGTGTAACGTGTCTGCAGCACTGAGGGGCGGGGACTGCCGACTGAGCGTTTGAGCAGCGTTTTCAGCAGGTCCAGGCGAAGTGAGGAGTGGGGCCTTGCCGCCTGCTCAGGCCCGAACTCCTCTTGCTGTGTGATTCCCAGAGTAGCAGTGATTACGCAGCTAGCCCAGGGCTGCACTAGCCAGAAGTCACAAATGGAACCCCTCACTTTTTTTTTTTTTTAAATGTATTTGGTTGTTGTAGGGTCTCACTATGCAGCAGGGACTCCTGCTTTCAGCCTCCCCAGTACTGGATTACAGGTGTGGGCCACTATACCAGTACTCTGTGGCCAGCTCAGCCTGCCCGGGGGCAGGGCTGGCGCAGCATGTGTGCAGTCCGTGGGGCTCTCACTGCAGTCCCTGTGCTTGCCTAAGCAGGCGCTTCAGTCTGCTGAGCTATCTCACTGGCCCCTTTTCATTGTTTTTATGACTTTGTTTTGTTTTGTGGACAGGGTCTCACTGTGTAGTCCAGATTGAACTCACTATATAGCCCAGGCTGGTCTTGAACTTGTGATCTTCCTATCTCAGCCTCCTGTGTTCTGGGATCATAGGCATGTATCACCATACCCAACTGGAGCCCTCTTTTAAGTTTTCTGTCTTAGACCATTTCCTGGGCATATAAGAAAATGCCTGAGAGCAGGTAGCTTTTAAAGAAGAAAGGTTTCACCTTGGCTCTTGACTCTGGGTGTTTGAAAGGCTGTGATCTGGCAGCCACCCCTCGTAGGGCCACATGCTGCTTCCACACATGGTGGAGCAGAGGCCGAGCAGAAGGGAAGGCTTCTCTCTGGCTAGTGCAGCCCTGGGCAAGCTGCTTAATTACTGCTACTCTGGGAATCAAACAGCAAGAGGAGTTCGGGCCTGAACAGACGCTTCTGTTAGACCGTGCCGCCAGCAAGCACCACGTTTGCAGGAGACATTGTTCTCCCAAGGTGACAAGCCTGCCTCTACCTTCGGGTTCCAGTTTCTCTGTCTTCTCCCCTCTCCATCCCCTTTCTTTCCCTCTTCTTTCTTCTTTGCTTTCTAACGCCAGGGATCAGATCCAGGGCCATGTGCGCATTGGGTATGCAGTCTACCACTGAGCTACACCTGCAGCCCCACCTTTTTCTTTAATAATCAGCATTGGAACCCGTAAGCAGTTTGCTAGTAATGTCAGATTAAATTCTAACATGGCACCACAAAAGTGGGACTGAATAGATGGAGAGTCACAGGGGATGCCAGGTGTGGGAGCAGGGGCGGGGGCAGTGCACAGGGCTGTCAGGACTGTGTCCTGGGCTGCCTGGGGAACTGTCCCCAGCGGCTGTGCAGAGGCTGCAGCTCCTGTGTGTGTCTTTGTCCCCACCCATGCTGAGGTGAGCTCCATACCATGTCTGACTTCCCTGAACAAGTCAGTCATGTAGGGGCTCACTCGACATTACTTACAAGGAAAAAAATGTGTAGCTGTTTGCAAGATTTATAGATCATATATATAAGGAAAGTCCTGTCATTTCCACATCTTGAAAAAATAGAATCTCTTTCAGACTTTGAAGCATAAGAAGTTTCTAAAGTTTGAAGCAATAAAACTCAAAAGTTTGGGGCCAGGGAGATAGCTCAGTGGAATAAGCACTTGCCTGGCAAGCACAAGGGCCTGATTTGAATCCCTGGTTCCGCCAAATAAATAAATAAAACTTAAAAAGTTGGGGCCAGGGAGATGGCTCAGTGGAATAAGCGCTTCCCTGGCAAGCTCAAGGGACTGAGTTCAATCCCTGGTTCTGCCAAAAACAAAAACAAAAAAAAACCTTAAAAAGTTAAATAGAGTGGGAAAAACATTTCAGTCAAGTGTGACAGTGATTGAAGGCCAGGCTGTTGTGTTGGTGTCATCCCTGGGAAAATGCCTGACGCCCACACCATCCTGAGGCTCACGCATGTGGATGACATGTGACAGCTGGCTGTAAGGTGGGAAAATGTGGTGAAAGACAGCCACAAACCTATGGCCACTGGGAAGCAAGCGGAGAAGGGACGGCTGGCCGCAGCCTTCCCGGCTGCCCCAGTGCCTGCCTGCCCCAGGCCTCCTTCCAGGGGCCAACGTGGACCTCAGCCTTGGGTGGGGCCCGGGTCAGCCCAGGGGCCTGCCATCCAGTCACCCTTCTAAACCCCATTTCTGAACATGTGGGACGTTTGGAATAATTTCAGATCTAAATCATAACATATGAAGAAATTCCTTAAAGTCATCAGAAAAACAGGAACATCTCAGTAGACAAAATGATAAGGGACAGAACAAGAACAGACAATTCACACATGAAAATACATTTATACCACTAATATTAAACCTCACTTGCAATGAAATGTATGTAAGCAATTAAATACCTCTGCATTTAGTAGATTTTTAAAAAAAATTTATTTGTGTGTGTGTGTGTGTGTGTGTGTGTGTGTGTGTGGCCAGCTCAGCCCACCAGGGGGCGGGGCTGGCTGGCATGTGGTGCTGGGGGATTGAACCGCGGTCCCTGGGCTTTGCTAAGCTTGTTCTAAGTAGGTGCTTTAGACCACTGAGCCATCTCTCCAGCCCATTTAGTAGATATTTGAAAAATAATAAAAATGCTAAAAGAATAGCTGGGAGCTGGGCCTGGTGGCCACACCTATAATCCCAGCACTTGGGAGGCTGAGGCAGGAGGAGCCTTCCCTCGTGGTCCAGGCCAGCCTGGGCTCTGTACTGAGTTCATGGCCAGCCTGGACTGCGTAGCGAAGCCCTGTCTTGCAGGGAGGAAGGAAGGGATTACTGAGCCAGCCGGTTTCTGTAGAACATTCCACCTGACCGCAGAGCACACATTCTCCAGGTGCACATGAAAACATCTCTGAAGGAGAGCATGTGCTCAACTGTAAAAACTCAGAAAAACTGCAAAAACCTGAAGTCTACAGAATACTTCCTGTGACCACAGTGAAATAAAATTAAAAAGCAAAAGCAGTGAAATTTTTGAGACGCACGAATATGTAGAAGTAAACAGCTCAGTGCAAGCGACCAGTGAGGCACGGCCCTCTGGGAATAAAGTCCATCCCGATGGGCAAGAGTGGTGGGACGCTTTTCTGAATACTAAAACTCACAATGCTCAATTAAAGCGTTAGCCGGAAGGGATTTACATCTGTCAACACCTACATTTTATTTATTTTGTGCTGGGGATTGAACTCATGATCTTGCACTTGCCAGGCAGGTGCTTATGCCTTTGAGCTACTGCCCCGGCCCAACACTTACTTTGTTTTTTGCAGGACTGGGAATTAAACTCGGGACCCTGCACTTGCCGAGCAAGTGCTTATTCTACTGAGCTATCTCCCCAGCCCCCAACACTTACATTTTAAAGAGGAAAAAATCTCAAATCAGCAACCTAAGCTTCCAAACTGAGATGCTGGAAAAAAGAAGGGAAACCAAATAGAAGGAAAGAAATTGAAGATTCAAGTATAATATTTATAATAAAGAGAAGAGAAAAGCTGTAGAGAAAAGTCAGTGTAATTAAATATCCTCTAAAAAGATAAACAAAATTGATAAACCTTTAGCTGTAAAGATATGACTTTGTCATTTCTCCTTCAAGCCTTGTTACAACGGGCATGGTGGTGCACCCCAGTAATCCCAGCTCTGGGAAGCTCTAGGCAGGAAGATGAGTGGGAATTGGGGCCGGCCTGGGCTACATAGTGCATTCGAGACGAGACTAAATGGCCTGATGAGGCCCTGTCAACAAAACTTCTTTTCAATATAGTAATCTTCAGATTCCTGTGTTGATATTTGAAAATGGAGTAGCTAGGGTTAGGTGAAGTCAGCAGTGTGGCCTGGCGACCTGCTCACGGCCACAGAGACGTGTGCCCAGCACTCGGGCCTCGCAGCGCCTAGGGCTGAGCCCTGCCAGCCTTGCCCTTTATGATGACTGTGCCAAGAATGATCCCTGATAACAGTGGCAAGTGAGGTCACAGAAGACAGAAACAAAGGAGGGAGCATGACCACCAACCCTACAGAAAAGCAGCAAGGTAATACAAAATTACATCTGTCTGCATTAATTTTGTTTTTGTTTTTGTTTTTTTTGTTTTTTTTTTGGCGGAACCAGGGATTGAACTCAGATCCTTGTGTTTGCCAGTCAAGCGCTTATCCTACTGAGCCAACTCCCCGGCCCCACAGCATTAATTTTGTATAAGGGAGTATGAAAAGTAATATATCAGCAGATAGCAACAAGAGATGGACACACTCCTAGAAAGACACAAGCTACAGAAGTTATAGAACTTCCGAATAGACCTGTAATGCGTTGGGAGATAGAAATAGTTAAAGAGCGTTGGGGAGATAGCTCAGAGGTCTAAGCACCTGCATGGTCATGAGTTCAATCCCTGCACTCACCGATCCCCAAACCTGCATGCAGTGCTGCCCCGGAAGTGGGCATGGCGACGTCTGCCTATAATTCTAGCACTCTGAAGGTTGTGACAGGAGGATCTCTGCACGTTCAAGACAGCCTGGGCTACAAAGTCAGCACAAGAGCGGCCTGACAACTACAAAAAAAAAAGCAAGAAAGATGCAACTGAATGGGCTTGGAAGGCCCTCCTGTTTCAGTCTGCTGAGTGCGTGGAGAGTTTCCAGCAGGTGGTTCTGAGCCGACGGCCCCACATACGCGTGAAGCCTGTGGTCTTCCCACCTCATTATACAAAGTCATTTAAAAGTGTATAAAAGATCCAGAGGTAAACGCCAGATCTATGCAGCTCTTAGGAGAAAACAGTGAATCATTATTAGTCCTTGGGGCGGTTGGGATCACTCCTACAGCAGAAAAGCACAAGGAACGAGAGAATGAATTGTATGTTGTTAAAATCAGCTGTGTATTATTAAAATTGAAACCCTTTGTGCTTCACTGGTTGCCAGCAGGAAAATTAAGAAAGCTGGGCATGGTAGTACACACCCATAATTCCAGAGCCCAGCAGCCTGAGTCCCCAGTTCAAGGCTGGCCTCGAGTAAGAAGAGACCTTGTCTCAAGAAAAAAAAAGAAAAAAGTAAAAGATGGATTGGATGAAAAGTCAAATTTTGGGCTGGGGAGATGGATCAGTAGAGTAAGTGCTTCCCTGACTAAGCGCAAGGGCCTGAGTTCAATCCCCAGTTAAAAAAAAAAAAAAAAAAAAAAAAGTCCAATGTTGTGTAATAAGGGACGTAGAGTATGCAAAAAGTCAATTCATTAATAAAATGACTATTTTTTTCCATTTAGGTTTTATTGCTACATTTCACATACACGATCACATTCATCATGGAGATCTGTTCTGTACATGACGTACTTGGCTTCTCACCCCCCCCCCCCCGTTTCCCTACCCTCCCTTAAATCCTGCTCTCCTCCCCATTAACAGCTCAGTTTGTGAAGGGGCAGAACAGATGGTTTGGCTTTGTGGTCGAGGCCCGTGCGGCCCCCCTGCGTTGCACACGGCAGCCAGCTGTGTGCTCTGGTAGTGTGGCTTAGCACTTCTGCCTAGTTCTCCTGTAGCCCTCGGGGTTCTCTCGGCTTACAGCTGTGTGGGGACAGGGATGCAGGGCAGCGTGGGCGCAGCCAGGAAGCTCTGGCCTTCCGGCTGGGTGACCAGGCTGGGTGACCACCAGGATTCCACTTGCTGTTAGTGTTGGGGCTTAGAAAATGATATCCAAGTGTGGTGCTTTGACCCGCTGTGCCAGAGAACAGGCCCGGCCAAGTCCTCTCACCCACCCGGCCCCTGGGCGCTGCAGTCCTGCCCTGGCCACCCTTTTGCCCTTTCTTTCCCAAAGCTCAGGGAGATGCAGTCTCTGCAGTGCGCTCCTGTGCCTGGGATTGCTCCTTCCTAAAGAAGCGCAGTTGTCTTACACCCTTCTCAGGGTGTCTGAGCAGGTAACTAGGAGGCAGCGACCTCTGGAGGGAGGGGCTGCAAGGTATTTCTGCGGCCAGAGCCACTCCTCATCCTTTCTTCTAAGGATGGCTGTGTTGGTGGGCTTTCCCGAACAAGGAGCAGCGTCTGATACCTGCAGGTTAGAGGGGAAGAGGGCTAGTGTAGCTCACATCTTAGGGAATTCAGTTAGGGTCTCAGGCTCCAAGACAACAGCATGGCGGGAGGTGTGATGGGCTGGGCTGCACAGCTCCTGGGGGCCAGAAGGTGGAGGAGGTCAGGCCCCATAGGGAAGGACAATGTGGAGCCAGATGGCAGCTCCTTGGCTCCTGCTGTGGCTTTAGGGCCAGCCAGTGATGGCGAGCCCTTAGAGACCGAAGGCCTGCACTGCAGCCCCAAGCCCATTTAGTCATTGCAGAGTGGTTAGCACCACAGTGAAACTGGAACACTGGTTGATTTTTTTTTTTTCTTCTTTTTTGGAAAAAAATCTCAGGCTGGGGAGATAGCTCAGTGGCATAAGTGCCTGCCAGGCAAGTGCAAGGTCCTGAGTGTGATGCCCTGTATCGTAAAACAACAATAAACCTCATATATCTTTTGCCTTGAAAGAAAAATATGACACGTGATAGGTTCACCACCACTGTATAGATCCTAGCAGTGTAAGTGACCAATCTGTGATTTACTGAAAGCCAGTGATTTCCAGTTTAGAATGTAGACTGGTACCACCCAGGAAAATGGGAGAGAAAGCGCTCTGTGATCATGAGGACTGGGGGGTTTTGTAGTTAGACTTTTTTTATTTTATACAGTAACATTTTAAGAGTTTCTAGTACTAGAGAAGAATAATCACCCGTACTTCTACTGTACTGTAATTAGAATTATAGTTTTTCAGGATGGGCATTAAAAAGTCTCAGTGGGGGAGTGGGGAGATAGCTCAGCAGTCTAAGCACCTGCCCGACGAGCACAAGGACCGGGGTTTGCTCCCTGGCACCACGTGCCGCGTACCATGGGGCCCTGGATTCCAGGCTGTGCTGTGCTGGCCACTGAAACCAGGCGGGTGGCTACATGCCTGTAATCCCAGCGGTGGGGAGGCTGAGACTGTACCAAATGAATAAATAGGGCCGAAGGGATGGCTCAGTAGAGTAAGCACTTCCCTGGTAAGCGCAAGGGCCTAAGTTCA
>NW_004524775.1:3001335-3005262 GCF_000260255.1 Octodon degus
AAAAAAAAAAAAAAAAAAAATTACCGTTTTTCTTTATTGCTAGGGATTGAGTGGGGGCCTGTGCACTGTGCCACACCTCCAGTTGTGGTTTTGCCTTTTATTTTGAGGAGGGTCTGATAAAGTTGCTGTGTTGCCCTGGAGCTCAGCTTTGCCATCTCCCACCTCAGCCAGACAGGGTGCTGGTATCGCAAGGGTGAACCACTGAACCTGGCCTTGCTCCCTTTTGTAGTTTCTGTTGTAAGATGGTCTTTCTAAATTACTGAGTTGCCCAGGCTGGGCTCCATCTTGCCTCTTGTCTGAATTTTATTTATTTTTATTTAATTTTTGCTCTCACAGCTTATTTTTTTGGTGGAACTGGGGATTGAATTCAGGCCCTTGCGCTTGCCAGGGAAGCACTTATGCTACTGAGCCATCACCCCAGCCCCTGAGTTTTACTCTTAATAAAATTCCTTAATGAAGACCCAGGAAGAAAGCAGTCTCATAATGTGGTTCAGCCTGAACCTTGCACTCTGGCAGTCCTCCTGCTTGGGCTTGCTGAATGCTAGGATTATAGGCATGCGCCCAACACCTGGCTTGAGCTGTTTTCTGTATTTCAATATTTAATGAAAATAAATTTGCAACAGACCCAGATATGTTATCTTTTCAACAGAAATTAAAAATCCAAGAGTATAGTTATATGGATGTTTTAGTATTTTCATTTACTTACAAATGATTGCTGTAGCCCGGGCTGGCCTTGCGCTCACAGAGCCCCTCTTGCCTTAGCCTCCCAAGCGCCGGGATTATAGGCATGAGCCCCCACGGGTGGCCCAAAAGGATATGGAGGAGAGGGACTTAGTCAAGGAACAGGTGAAGAGCATCCAGAGACTTCTATCTGGATTAGCATTTCAAATTTCAGCTGAGGGGCTGGGAATGGAGTTGGACTGTGGTGACAAGTTGGACTAGAAGAAAAAGGAAAGGTCACACGAGCTTGGCTAGTCACGTGGTTGCTTGGGTTTGGTGTTCAGTGCTGCTAACTGAACCCCGGGCTCTCACACTGAGCTGTATCCTCGGCCCATTTTATTTTGCAACAGGATCCAGCTGAGTTGCCTCATCAGCTTCCTTGTGCTGAGATCACGGGTGTGCACCGCCGTGTCGCACTGATGTCGCATCTCTTCAGAGGGGGCTTAGTGTCTTCTCCACTGAGCTGGAATACTCACTGAGGGCAGTTTGGATGGCTGCTCTGACAAGTTACCACAGACTGTGGCTAACAGTAACACAAATTTCTTGTGTCGTAGTTCTGGATGTGAGAACCCCACACAGGTGTATTGGGCACAGCAAGGGGCACACCCTCCTGTAGGCTCAGGAGAACCTGTCCCCTGCCCCTGGCGGTTCCTAGAGACCCCTGATCTGTGGCTCCCTCCTGCCGCCCGCCAGCCAGCCAGCCAGCAGCGTCGCATCTGTCACATGCTTCCACGGCTTGCGCTCATCCCCTGCCATCCTCTCCTTTCAGGGGGACCTTTGTGATGGCTGGGGGCAGACCATGGACAACCCAGGTCCTCTCTGCATTCCAGGGTTCTCAACCTCATCAACGCTGGTACTTGCCTTTGCTGTGGGATGTGGCCAGCACTGCGGAGGCTTCCTCCACGTGCCATTGCAGCCAGTAGTGCGATTAGGAAAAGCCCACTCGGATTTTAATGATTAGCCTCGCATTTTACCTACATTTAATTTATTTCTTTTTCAGAGTTTCCCCAACCCCTCCTAGCAAATGTTTTAGAAATTGTCCCACTACAGTTGGAGGTCATTTATGGCATTGAATGAACTAAATATTAACTGAAAATCATTTAATACTGACTTCTGTGATTGAGACCTGGACTCACTAGATAGCCCAAGCTGGTGTTGACTTAGAACCTCCTGCCTTGGCCTCTCCAGAACTGGGATTGTAGGTGTGTGCCGCCACACGCAGCTGACACTAATGTTTTTGAAGTCCCAAGGACTGTGCCTCGGTAATGAACTGCTTCTCAGGCATGCTTAGTGCCCTAAGTTCAGTCCCAGCAACACACAAAACCCCTAAGTGCTAGAGAACATCACATCATCATTAGGAAGACAAAGAAAACTTTACTACTGGGGTGCAGAAAAAGAAAAGGGATCGTCCACTGTATTCCGTGCTTCAGTGGTAATTGAGCATCTGACAGTAAGTGGGGAGCAACTTAGCATAGGAAAACACATGGCGTCTAGACATACTAGTTTAGTAAGTCTTGCCTGTATTTCTGTGGGAGTAACAGATCCTAACAGCGTTATGAGGGTGTGTACCCTGTACATGCGCAAGTTTGGCACGTTTGACATGCTTTAGGGTTAAATCACCACGAGCATGATGACATAACCACCCCCCAAAGTTCCTGACCCGTGAAGTATCTCTGCCTTCCTTCCCTCCTCCACTGTTAGGCAATGTAATCTGCCCTCTCTGTACGTTAACTTTCATTCCCTAGACTTTTATACAGTCAGTATGTATACTTGCTTTGTTTGGCTTCACTTTGAATTACCTGGGGATTTCAGCTATGTTCTCATGTGTATCCACAGCTCATTTCGTTTCATTTTCGTTTTTTTCTGAGACAGGGTTTCATTATGTACTAAGTAGTTCAGGCTGGCCTTGAACTTTTGGTGCCCCCACACTTGGCCCTGTACTACATTGTTGAGCAGTGTCCTGGTACACGGATGTCCCAACGTTTTGTTCACTCACATTTGGATGTCTGGCGTGCCTTTAGTTTTTTGACTATTACAAATACAGCTGCTATGGAATGTTCATTTACAAGGGATTCTATAGGATATGTGCTTTCATTTCTCTTAAGTACTTGGCAGTAGAACTGCTGGGTAATATGACTGGAGTATGTTTTAACTTTTAAAGAAATTATCAGCTCATTTTCCAAGGAAGTTGTGTCATTTTATAACTCCATCAGTAGTACATGAGTTGCTTTTTTTTTTTTTTTTTTTGGCAGAACCCAGGATTGAACTCAGACCCTTGCACTTGCCAGGCAAGCACGTATTCTACTGAGCTATCTCCCCAGCCCCCATCAGTAGTACATGAGAAAAAATTCAAGTTTTAAGAGTTTGAAAGTATCTAGTGGCCATTGCTTGAATACTCAAACAAAACGTGCAAATCATGTGCTGGAGAGATGGGCATTTAAGGAGTCTACGTGATATTAAGGGCTGCCTTGGTTCATGAATGCTTCTGCTTGCAAATAGTTCTCAGAAGTGTTCCAACAAAACTTTGTTTCTTTTGGGTGGCAAACACAGCTGTGGCCATCTTCCCCACATAAATACAGATGTAGCCATCTTCTCCAGAATCATAAAACGAATTTATGTTGTGAGCCTGTTATGGTTGGTATCTAGTTGTCCTCCCAAAGCCTCACTGTAAGTCACGGGCGGATGGGGCGGCGCCCCAGCCTCTCCTCGAGCCCTGTAGTGCCGGGTGTCATCATCTGCTGTGACTGAGGCCGCCTCAGGCAGAGATGTCTGGGGAAGACGGAGGCGCTGACCGTCTCTCCTGAGCAAATAGGCTCCGAGGTCTTGCTACGAGATTCAGGCTGTTTTAAACTGTGAAAGCCAGGCTGACCTCAAATTCATGCAATCCTCCTGCCTCAGACTCCTGAGGGTTGGGATTTCAGAAACCATTCTGTCTGCCTGGAAGCCAGCTGAATATGGGCTGAAACCTCCAGGAGCTGAGTTAAATAAACCTTTCCTTTCTTCATTTTGAATGTTGGGTATTTGTCCCAGTAAGGAGAGAAGGGCAACTGAGACAAACCTAAGTAACATCACTGTGTGTGAACACATATGCAAAGCATCGTATAACATGGTAGGGCTGGGGCTGGTGAGATGGCTCAGTGGTCTAAAGCACCTACTTAGAACAAGCTTAGCAAAGCACAAGTGACCGCGATTCAATTCCCCAGCCCC
>NW_004524775.1:3005362-3017611 GCF_000260255.1 Octodon degus
GGGAGATGGCTCAGTGGAATAAGTGCTTCCCTTGCAAGCGCAAGGGCCTGAGTTCAATCCCCGCAAAAAAAAAATAAAATAAAAGAGCGAACCCAGGCCACTGCGCTCTGTCTAAGCAGGCACTTTAATCCGCTGAGCTATCTGGCTGGTCCTTGATTTTATAAATATGGAAGCAATACATTTATTTTTTACCTGTTATAAAACTTATACTGTTATATTTTGGTATCTACTGAGATAATATAGTGGTATGAATTAAGATGCCTTTAACTTTATAGTAGCTATGCACAAAAATCCAATTTGTGTTCACATAACTTCAGGAAACTAATACAGGAATCACTGCTGTTTCTTTTTTCTATTTTTAAAAGCTAAATGATGGTTGTCTCCCTAGTGTAAGAACCTGAAAGAATAAAATCTGAAAGGTACAACAGATATAATAAAATGAAAAGAAACAACATAAGGAATAAACAATCAAGATGATGGAAAGGAGAAAAGATAGGAAAAAAAGGAAGGGGGAAATCATGCAAGTGTATACACAGGATAGCTGAGATGATTGTGCTGCTAATTGCGGTTGCTGGGAAAGCGCTTATTCCACTGAGCCACCTTCCCAGCCCCTATCAGTTTTTTAAAGGTGGTTAATGTTTTAAAATTTTTACTTTGACCAACTATATATACTAATATCTGTAATCTGAGCAACTGCATTGAAGACAGCAATGTGCGGTGTGACAGTCACGGCTCAGTACCTTTCACCTTGTTATTTTAAAAGTATGTTCTCCCATGTCTTCTCTATTATTGTTATACTCTCTTTAAAATAAATTAAAAAATAAAAAGGAAAAAATTAAGGTGTGTTGAAAGGAAGAGTTAAGGTTTGTTTGGTCACTCTTACACGCCTACTGTTAGTAACTGGAGCAACAAATCTGATGACAACAATGCATAATATAACAGTCATTCCTAATTTTCTGTTGTTGTTTTGAAATTCTGTACCATTTTTATTTTATGTTGCTTTGCTTCTGTCTTTGTTCTTTTTTTGTTTTATTTTCCTCTTTAAAACACACACACGCACGCACGCACACCATCACCAAAACCCTTACGTGATGGTTGTGGGTGGTTTTAGCTCCATGGTAGAATGTGTGCTTGACACGCGCAAAGTTCTGCATTCAGTCTTCAGCACCAAAAACATAACAAAACCGAAACAACAAATAAGTGATAAATAAAATATGCCTATAAAGAAAAATGCGCGTTTTCTAGATAAAAGTAAGGTCAATTGGTAGAGACAGGGATATAGTTTGATGGAAACTATACTGATCTCTTCTATTTAATTGAAGGTCCATTTTAGCCTCTTATCTCCTGAAGGAAAAGCTCAATATCCTGGGCAAACTGGGGTGCCTGCTCAGCTGTGCGGGGTCCGTCGTGCTTATCATCCACTCCCCGAAGTCTGAGAGTGTGACAACGCAGGCCGAGCTGGAGGAGAAGCTCACCAACCCAGGTAACTACACTGCACGCGCTGCCAAAGCACTGCCGGTCCAGGCTTCATGAGCACTGGCCGGCCGAGGTTTCCTGACGCTGTGAGCTGACCTGCGTGCACTGTCACCTGTCACCACAGAGCCACATCTGGCTTTGGGTGGCTATGTGTGCAAGACAGCCCAGCCGTGCAGAAACACCTCTGTCTGGCTGACACTCTGTGCCTGCGTGCAGACTGACCACCACTGGGGGCCCAGTTCGCCTCGCCCTCTGCTGCAGGGCTCCCTGCTATGCGCTCAGCAGGGACACTCCGCTCAGCAGGGACACTCCCCCTGCAGTTCCTTCTGCAGCCCAGCTGGGAGGCGCCTGCGGGCTGTGCCCCTTCTGAAGCCTCAGTTGCCAGTGGGAAACCTAGGGTGGAGACAAGGTTTTGTGTGTGCATTTGGCATATAGTAACTTACTTTGACAAATGCAATACAAACCAATACACTGTCACACCCAGTTTAAAGCAGAGACCTCCTTAAGTTACATCCAGCTGACTCCCTGGGCTGGGCCTGACGGCTTTGCCTGGACATGCACACGAAGCTGCCTCCACATGGAGTCTCCAAGTCACCGTGTTGAATGCAGCAGGGCTCCGTCTGTCACACTATCAATAGGAGCCCATGGTGAGGTTAGCCACGATGACCCATCTCCTGTCCTCTAGCCCCTGACATCAGCTTCCTCTGAAATGTCCCTTCCCACGAGAGGCCCAGTACTCCACGTTAATATCCTGCTTCTTCTCCGAATGCTGTGTCCTCTCTGGGGCATGACCCTGAGCCTGTTCCTCAGGCAGTGTTAGGTTTGCATCCTTTTTTTTTTTTTTTTTTTTTTTTTTTGAGACAGTCTTGGTAGATAGTTTAGACTGACCTTGAACTCTGTAGCCCAGCCTTGAACTTGTAGCAATCCTCCTTCCTCAGCCTTACAAGTGCCAGGATCACGGGTGTGCTCCACCCTGCCCAGCTCACCCTTGCCCAGTTTGGTGCAGCATCAAGGAAATCACCCCTTTATTTTCTGTCCTTGCAGTCTTCTTGAGGCCACCTAAACTGGGGCTCTGCTAGTTTGCATAGTCACACCTGTTGATTTATGTGTCCTCATGGACGGCTGTGTGTCCAGGTAGTGCCTGGCCGTGGGAGGCCCAGGGCCCTTGTGATGTGTGCTGTGGGCATGAAATTCATCCAGGTGGGCTGGGTGTGGTGGGAGACCCTGTAATCTCAGCACTTGGGAGGCTGAGAAAGGAGGCTGGCTACAAGTTGGAGGCCAGCCTGGACTACATGGCAAGACCTTGTCTCAAAACATTTTCATCAAAATGCAACCACTTCCTGTACGTAATTCCAGAGCAGTGAGGAGAATGATGGAACTGTGAAATAAAGGAGAAGTAGCAGGATGCTATTTTGTAAGGGATCAGTTTCAACAGCAGGAGAAGGTAGATGCAGGCCAGTAGGCCCTCCCACGCATGCAGCCAGGCTCTGACAGCCACAGGGGCACTGTTGGGAGATGTTGCTCGATACTTTGTTTTGTATGTAAGCTGGGTTCTCCCCTCTGATCTCTCACAAGCCCAAGGAAACAGGCAGCAGCCTTAATGGATAGTCTGTGGCGTGTGGCTCCGTGTGGCTCCCCGCAGTGCCGCTGCCCAGTTGCAGCCTCTGCGCTGCCCCAGTTAACAGTGTGTGATTCTCCACCTTGGCCCAGGTCCTCTACCCCAGCACTACCACCTGTTGCAGCACTCAGTAAGGCTCTGTGGGACTGACTCTAGAAAGTAAGAAACCTACTGTGGAGCCAGGTGCAGTGGCAAAGGCCTGGAATCCCACCACTCAGGAGGATGAGCAGGAGGATCGCAGGTTCAACATCAGCCTAGGGCGTAGAAGTAAACCATTGGAAAACAGCAAGATGCCAGCTCCAAAAACAAATGAAAAATAAATTCATCTTATGAATGGCAATAAAACTTGTCTTGACTCTTAGTAGTGTGTTTAGTATACAGATAGTACTAATAGAGAACAATGCCAATATTCAGGAATTATGAAATTTTAAGGGTATGTTTCACATTTTTATTGGGGGCCAGAGAGAAGGGGGCTCCTTTCCTTTAATGGAGGTGCTCACAGTGTCTTCGGCCATCCCAAGATTGTATCTGGGGGTGGCTGGGCCCATCATCTTGGAGATGTCTGGGTAGTTGGCCAAGGCCTGGAATCCCACCACTCAGGAGGATGAGCAGGAGGTGTAGCCTGGTTGCTCATGACTTGGTATAGGCTATGCAGGAGGGCAGAATTATCATGAGACCCTGATGGTGACGGACACAACCAGCATTGACCCTGGGTATTCTTGGGAAAATCATGAGTCTTGTTTGCGTGGCTGCAGAAGCCTACAGCTGTGCAGCCCCGGCCCTGGGCTGGTGATGGGCCTGGCACATGCTGGGTGTTCTGCCTCTACAAGTGCTAGAATGGTGAGTATAACAATGGGAATGATTTTGTAGTACAGAATTGATGGATTCAGGAAACTCGAGCCAGAGCCCTCAGGTGCCTGCCTGTCCTCCAAGCACCCTTACCACAATAGAGAGGGTGGCTGATGAGGGTCCAGGCATGGCCTTGGCTCTGCCCTTCTGGGTGGTGGCAGGGGGTGGTCAGCCTGGGTCACTGTGTGCCATCTGTCTTGCAGTGTTTGTGGGCTACCTGTGCATTGTGCTGCTTATGTTACTGCTGCTCATCTTCTGGATTGCTCCGGCGCATGGACCCACCAACATCATGGTCTACATCAGCATCTGCTCCTTGCTGGGGAGTTTCACCGTGCCTTCCACGAAGGGCATAGGGCTGGCAGCCCAAGACATCTTGCACAACAATCCCTCCAGCCAGAGAGCCCTGTGCCTGTGCCTGGTGCTCCTGGCTGTACTGGGCTGCAGCATCATTGTGCAGTTCAGGTACATCAACAAGGCCCTTGAGTGCTTCGACTCCTCGGTGTTTGGGGCCATCTACTATGTGGTGTTCACCACGCTGGTCCTGCTGGCATCGGCCATCCTCTTCCGCGAGTGGAGCAATGTGGGCCTGGTGGATTTCCTGGGCATGGCCTGTGGGTTCACGACTGTCTCTGTGGGGATTGTCCTTATACAGGTGTTCAAGGAGTTCAACTTCCACCTTGGGGAGATAAACAAATCCAATGTGAAGACAGACTAGGATGCGGCCAGGGGTTGGGGGCAGGAGGAGCAGGCCTTGGAGTTGGTCTCTGGTCTTGACTGGATGTGAAGTGGCCACGACCCTCAGCCCCTGGTGTGAGAGTTACCTGTGCACGTGCAGGGTCCTCGTGGACATGAGGAACCTAGCTCGACCCTGGACGGGGCCCAGCTCGGCAGCCCAGACCTCCCTGTGGTGGCCTGGGCATCATCTTTCTCCAATGAGACGGATGTCATCTTCATTTCCATTAACCCAGAAGCTTTCATGACTACTCTTTCCTTTTAGAATATTTTAACATGACCTAATCAGGAAAGAAGGTGGGCTCTTTCTGGTTGGTCTTTGTAGGAGAACAAATGCTCTTAGATTACTTTGGAAACAAGAGAAAGTGTCTTGAAATCTGGCTCTGTGTAGTAAACGTGACTGTGGTTGTGTTAGTTTGCATTAAGCATGACTGATATTCAGGAGCCTCCCTCAAGAGGCATACATCGAATTCTGTGTAGTCCTGTGACAAAGTGACACTTTTGCACTCGCCCAGGCCATCTTAATAGCAAGTAGAGAAGAGCTAGGGAACGTGACACAGTATTCCATTGGCAGGGTGACTTCAGCAGCTCAAATCAATTTCAGTGCCTTTCTTACTTGGATTGTTCACTTAATTTGATAGCTATCATGTGTATGTCCTCTTAGATTAGAATAATGCACTTCCTTGGTTACATATTTCTATTTCAATGTTTAGATTACAGGTATGTGAATCAGTTAGAAATAATAGTGTAGTCACTGGAAGGTAGTCAGAACTAAATATTATAGCAAGTTACTGTTCAGCATGTAGTTATTGTCTAAAGACGACTAAGCAGCATGAGGTGTTTTTTTTTTTTTCTCATTCAAACTAACTGGGATCCAATATCAAATATATTTACATTGTTTTTTCAGCAAGCATTTTTGACTAGTTGGGAGAAATAAACTAACTTGATAAGAAGTTAATACAAGAGGGAATAACAGCTGTTCAATGCCACATACATTGCGTGTCATTTAATACAGGAACAAATTAAAGGACACAGATGAGCTTAAGACAAGTTCTCGAAGGAATATGTATCAAAGATGGAAATAACTAGCTTCACCATCTCCTTGTTTGAGATGTCACTTGGGACTTCTTCACCCCATCTCATAAACTTCTTGAGCACACACAGAGACAAGACAAAACAAAATGAAAGACTACCAAAATATAAAAGAGCCAATAATCGTGGCAGGTTTGAACCAAAAGGGTCATTCTTCTGGCCACAGCAACCTTCTGTGCTTCTGAACGGCAGCAAGGTGTGGAGCCATGCAAGGGAACCAGGGAACCTGGCGGTGTGTCTCTTCTAAGCAGTGAGCTCGCTGCGCTGCTGCTGCCACATGCAGGGTGGGCCGAGCAGAGAAGGCAGGACGCGACCTCTGTGACCTCTAGCGACCCCCAATTAAAGTTATCACTAAGGAAACAATGTGCTGTTCTAGGCAAAGGCAACATTTCTAGAGTGAAGACCCAGGAATACTTCATTCCCTGAACTACTGGAAAAGAGGCTAAATAAAATAAGATTAGCATAAAGCCAAAAGTAACCAGTATGGGTTAAAAGTACCTATGGCTCGTTAGTGACTGAGAAGCAACAACAAAATTAGTCTTCTATTGTTGAGTAAGTGCTCAGAAAAGTGACTTGTTTTTATCAGCTCTTGAAAGTTTCTATTTTATTATCAGCATTCTTAGGAATGCAGGCCTTAACTTACTGAACTCTGAATATAAGTGAAAGCATTATGTAGCAGGATCAGCACACTTTTAGGCATAAAAATTGTTCCTTGGATGAGTTTGAGAAAGAGTATGTGTAGCTATACAAGTATGCGAACCAAGCTCATCAGTAGAAATTCTGTTTGTTTGGCTGTAAGCTACAAGTGGAGCGAGCTCCAGTGCATCTGTTAGCGTGTATTCTTAACAGCTGAATGCAGTTAACCGAGGCCAAGAGTTTCTGGAGCATCTTCCCTGTGATTGTTTTTTTGTTTTTGTTTTTGTTTTTGTTTTAAATTTGGTACAGGATCTTGCTACACAGCTTGGACTCATAGTGACCCTCCTGTCTCAGCCTCCCCAGCGCTGGGATTACAGGCATGCGCTTCCACACTTGGTTTCCAGCCCAGTACAGTGCACCTGGGGTTCTGGGGCCAGCACAGCATGCGGTACCGGGAATTGAACTCAGGTCCTTGTGCTTGCCAGGCAGGTGCTTAGACCACTGAGCTATCAGCTCCCCAGCCCCTTCCCTGTGATTTTTAAAGGGTAAAGCAGAATTTCACAGCATGAGCATCTCCCTCTCTTTCAGGCGTCTGTCCTGGGCAGTGCGCATCTCGGGTTCCTGCTCAGGTAGATGGGTAGGGTGTACCGCCCTCATTCTAGTGGAGCAAAGCTCTCCGGGGCACTGGTACGGCTAGTGTCTAGGGCTCTCATGTTCAAGTTTAACACAGAGGATATATATTCAGGGTTAATATAGTTTATTCTACAAATTCATTTTCGTATAATTCATTTGAAAATACAATAAAAAAAAACCCAAAGTGAGAGTTTCAAGGGAGGGCCATCTGGGGATGGATCTCTGATTGGTCTTGCCAAAAGTAAATATGTGCAAAATGTTTTCATTATGATAAACTTTGGGTTTTATCTCTGATAAACTTAAAGAAAAGCTGGGCGTGGTGGTGCATGCCTGTAGTCCTATCCCTGTGGGAGCTAGGCAGAAGGAGCGTGAATTCAAGCCCCACTCGGGCAACTTGGTCCTTCAGCAAGCTCCTATCTCAAAGGGCTGGGGATACAGTTTAGTACAGACTCTGGATTTAATCCCCAGTGGATTAAATCAAGGGGAGTAAGCTCCCTCACCCAACATAACAACTAAAAAGACGTCGTTTGTAAGTGTACTTGTTTTGAAGTGTCCACTAAAATCAGTTTTTTAAAAATCAAAATTAGCGATTTTTTTTTTTTTTTTTTTTTTTGAGACAGGTTCTCACTATGTAGTTCAGATTGGTCTTGAACTTGTTTATATAAACCAGACTGGCCTGAAACTCATGCTGTAAATATCTGCCTGTTTCAGCCTCCCTCCCAAGTGCTGGGATTACAGGTGTGTGCCCCAACGCCTGGTTCAAAGTTATGTTTGACAGATCCTTAAAGAGGCCGTTTTTTAGATGGCTCAGTGGAGTAAGCGCTTCCCTGGCAAGCTCAAGGGCCTGAGTTCAATCCCTTGTTCTGCAAAAAAAAAAAAAAAGGCGTTTTTCTGCTCTCCTACGTAAGCGTTGTCTTGTTTTCTCATCCCATTCTCTGCATCTGGACAGTGGTTTCCCATTCTGCTTATGGATCTCGTGGAGGACCAATTAAGGATTCCCCCCAACCCTGCCCTGGGCACGCCCAGAGCACTTGCGGGTCTGCGTGCCCACTGCCTCCCGGAGGCTCTGCGCAGGAGGGCAGTGCCGCCGGGCGGGCCCCTGGGGAGCAGTCTGTTTTTCTGGTGGCCTTGCCTATCACCCAGCTGTCGTTACAGTATTTTCTCGTTTGGATGTTAATGCCCTGTACGCTCTGTTCAGCAATAAGAAACATTCCTTCAGTGCTACTTCTTAAGCCAGCGTGTCCAGGCAGTTTTATTTTCTAGTAGCGAGTCCTAGCATTAAGATGTTGGTCTGTGTTCTTTTGAGGGTTTCAGCTCTGTTTTCTGATACAAGAGGACACAGTTCAAATGTGTGATCACTGTTCCTTTTCCTTTTATCTGGACAGCTCAGCTTCTGGTAAATATTTTGCTCAACTCTTAGAAGTCAGCTTGGAGACCTCTGTGAAGTGTTGAGATGCAGCGGCTCTGGGTACGGAAGAACGCTCAGCCCATGAAATAGGTGTTGCTGAGCGCAGGCTGCTGCTGGCCACGGGTTGCTGCTGCCTGGGGCTTGAAGCCAGCCTGGTGCGTGCTGGCCCAGCACTCTGCCATTGAGCTACGTCCCTCGCTCGAAACCCAGATTTTCCCTGCCTTTGTCTGTTTTGTTTTGAGGTGCTGGAGTTCAAATGCAGGGCCTCAACCTTGGCAAGCAAGTGTGCTGCTCCCACTGAGCTATACCCTAACCCTGCTGCTACTTCTTGTCAGGAGACGATGCCTCTTCCAACTGCTCCACTCAGCTAGAAGAATGGAGAGGATGCTGTAGAGGCCCACACCGCCCTTAGCTCTTCTCTGCTGCCCGTAGAGCCTGTGCAGCTTCCTGTGACCCAGGAGGGTACCAGAGAGAAGAGCGCTTTGCCCAGTGGACTAGCTGCCCTCAGTGCGCCTGAGCCCAGGGCAGCTGCACACTCTCAGGGACCCCAGTGTATCAGTGCACTGCTGACCTTACTTCCAAGGATATGTCCACGTTCACGTTTGTACACTTTACTCAGAATCATGTCTAGATTTTGTTAACTTGTGGTGGCAGGAGAAAGGACAGTTGGCACGCCAGTCACATAAAATACCTCAATTCCGTGTGTCCCTCATTTCTGCTTCACAGTTGTTGCTGGTGATGAACTTCAAGGGTCTGTCCTTCAGCTCATGTGACTTTCCACATCTGGCCAGATTCTTGTACCTCCACTGTATACTTGAAAAGATTAAGAATTATAGGAACAGCAATGAGAATTTGGTCCAGTGACACTACTTGTTTATTTTCATATATGTTTCCCATATGCTATTAAATGTAACAAAATAATTATATTTTAAGAAAATGTAACCTTTGTTGCATCAAAATATATTGTCTAATAAGAACTTGATACTCAGTAGAGCAGTGATCATCTAAATAACATGTATTTCAGATGTACCCAAAGTGGTTAACAAGCAGAGCCTAAGGCCTAGAGCTAAGGAGGATTTCTTTCTTTTCTGTTTCCCCTGAATTGTGCACATGTGGGTGAGTTGCTTAACCTTTCCGTGCCTCGTTTTTTCTACCTCTAGAGGGGTGGGATGGCTCTCCAAAGCTGCTGCTTCTGCTGTCAGCACTTCAGCGGTGCTTGGGTGGCCTCGTGTGTGTGCACCATGCACAGACCCGCTCCGGAAGCCATGTGGTGGGACTCGGCCCACGAAGTCTGTCCTGGACGGCATCGAAGAGCACACGGCCTTGTGCACAATGCCAGTAAAAGAAGCACTGGTGGTCCAGATTGCGTGATTCTTTGAAGCTTTAATTTTCACTTGTTTGTTTTTAAAAGAGTTTTGTGTATTCTGTTGTAAAATATGGAAATTAAATTGGACACTAGAAATTGCACTGAAAGATCCCACCCTGATGGTGTGACGAGCCCCTCTGCTGTCCCGCGTAGAAGACGGGGTAACTGTGTGGCTGATGAGTCCTGTCCCCTGTGATTGGTGATGAATAATGCTGAACTTGCTGCTTTCAAGCCAGCTCAACCTAACGATGAACTCTCTGACATCAGCTGAATGCCAGGAGCTCCTCGACCACTGGTGCCAAAGGGTCATGTTGAAAACTTTGGGCCATTTCTTTTGTTTCTTAGAGTATAATAATTTGCTCCCCACCCCCATTCAGTGGCTTTGCATTTTACAAAATTTAGCAATGTTGCTTTACAGTAGTGTTCCTGTGTGCTTCTCCCGTTTTAGAGGACAGCTATTACTTCCTTGTGAAATGGAATAGAATCATGAAGCCAGGAAGAAGGCTAGATAAAGTGTTGGAGGCAGACGTTGATCGCCTAGTTCTCTTCATGTCAGTGCGCCCGAGGAGCTTCTGATCACACACGCACACATTTACCTGTGGCTAACACCTGCTTACACTTTGCTTACAAAGTAGTCATGGCATGATGTAACTGCCTTATGTAAATATAACAGGCTATTTATTAAGTTTTCCAATATTTATTAATCTGTATATGTTTTAAAATAAAATAATTTATTTCTAGCTGAACATTTGTTGATCTCTCCCTCTGCTTGAAACTCCTTTGCAGCCTCGGGTTCCAGACCCTCCCCCCTCTCTCAGCCTGTGTGCCTGTCATAAGGGTGAATCATGGTGTAGGAAGAAGTCATCATCCAGCGCAGTCTCCTGCATCACTGGCGTGATGGCACTACAGAAAACTAGCTCTATTTTGATGACTTTCACATATTTTGAGTTGCGTAACTTGTATTATTTTGTATTTTAAGCCCATAGAAAATGAGAACCAAGTGCCTGTGTAATCCTAGCACTCTGGGAGTCAGATGCAGGTGAATTGGGCCCAGCGTGGGCTATTCAACACATTAGTAAGACCCTGCCTCGAAAAACCAAGGGGGACCTGAGGAGGTAGTGCTAGATTCAATCCCCAGTCCACGAAAAAATTTAGGGACTCATAAAATATTTCATATGCCAAGCACCATGGAGATGTCAAAAATGTCAGCGTTAATTTTTCTTGATGTATGTTTCTTGTCTTAGTTTATTTGTGGTGCTCTTGATTGAATCAAGGGCTTCAGATACACCAAACACATGCATTACCACTGAGCTATGCCACTCCTGGCTCGCTTGCTCTCTCCCTCCCTCCCTCCCTTCCTTCAGCTTTTTGAGATCAGTCTCACTGTGTAGTTTAGACTGGCCTTGAGGTCACCTTGTAGCACAGGCTGGTCTCAAACTTGCAACGATCCTGCCTCAGCTTCCCCAGTGCTCGGACTACAGGTGTGTGCCACGACGCCCAGCTCCCACTTACTTTATTACATAAGAAAAATATTTTCAGTGAAGATTTTTTCCTTAGGTGCTGTCTAAAGAAATTTTATTGCACACATTTATTTATTTATTTATTTGCGGAACCGGGGATTGAACTCAGGACCTTGTGCTTGCCAGGCAATAATTGCACACATTTTAAAATCCTTTTTCAGGGCCAGAGAAATAGCTCAGTAGAATAAGTGCTTGCCTGGCAAGCGCAAGCTTCCTGAATTGAATCCCCAGTACTGGGGGGAAAAAAATCCCTTTTCATCTAAAGTATCTTTTTCATCTGCATCACAAGCTATGTCTTCATATTTATATATTTTAATATCCCTTATTTAGTTACTGGTTCTCTTCTGCACTGTTTTCTTCCTTAATTTTCCATTCTGAGATAATACCTACAACATGATGTTCTATGCTTTCTTTAGAGTTTTATCATCACACAGGGTAATTCCTTTCTTAAGTTTGTCGGTACAGTCTAGGTACACACAATGAGCGCATTCACTATAATTTTACCTGTACATGATGTGCCTTGATTTTTGTTGTTGAGATAGCTTCTCACTGTAGTGCAGGCTGGACCCAGTCCTAGCCCAGGTCCGGTGAGTGTGTGGAGAGCTTCCTGCTGCCCTGAGCTGGCAGGACCAGTCCCAGCCCAGGTGCAGCGTGGGCCGGAACCTCTCCCACCCCCTCGGGCCGCCCCCCACCACTCCGCAGTACCTCCCCCACCCCTCCCGCCCAGTAGGAATTTCTGCCGACTTCCGGGAACCCCCAGACCCAGTCCTAGCCCGGGTCCGCAGCGGGAGGGAGCTGAGCACAGCAGCCAGACCTGAGACAGACGCAGCTGGATAAGTCCAAACTCTGTAGAGCTACACCTGAACTTCAGTACGTGTGAAGGTTATAACTACAGCAAAGATCTACAACAAAGGGCAGA
>NW_004524775.1:3024730-3026415 GCF_000260255.1 Octodon degus
AGAGGAGGGAGGGCTTCAGCCAAGATGACTGGCACTGCAGTGAAGAGCTAACATCAGTTCTCAGCATCAGTGTTCACTGGAAGCACTACTCTTGTCGTGGTCTTTCTCTGAAAGTTGTCTGTTGGCATCTTCACCAGTGAGTTCTTGCTGTGTACCCCAGATCAAGTGGCTTCCGACATCAGTCACATACACTTGTTCATATGCCTTTGGATCAGTGGACTTGTACCACGCCAGCCCAACCCCGGCAAGACCCCAGATTCGGGCCAGCCCGTGAAGCAGGCAGCCACGCTCCTGATCTCACCACACGGGTCCTGCGCTCGCTCCGGCAGGGCAGACCAGGCTGCGGCTCATCAGGTTTAGGCCGAGAACTCACGTGTTCTTGGTCAGGCTCACGCCAAGATCAAAGCAGATTTTTAAATAGTCTGAAACAACATGCAGGTGTCTGAAGCACGGAAAGCAGTAGAACCAGGGCCTTGGCTCAAACAAGTGCTTTACCACTGTGCTACACCCTTAGACTTTGAGATCGGCCTTGTAGTGTGTGCAGTCCTGGGTGCGCAGAGAGGGTCCCCCTCGCCGCCGCTCAGCGCTGCCGTCATGCCAGGCCTCGGCTGGCACAGGTGAACTCACGGTCCCCGTGCCACACTGCTGGAAATCCAGGGAGCTGGGCTTACTGGTGCACGCCACCGGGCCCAGGTATTGCTTCAGCAAGCGCACAACTCGTGTTGGACCGTCAGCACCAACCATTTGTTGCTTCTCTGTCCAGCCGCGTCCCAACACCACCTCCAAGAGACCCGTAAGGAGCATCATCGACGTGACGCAGAGCGACTGCTGCTGGACGCTCTTTCCCGCTCACGAATAAGGCTCTTTCCTGGAGGCGCCGGCGCGTCGACGTCGCCCAGGAACTTCGCCGCCGCAGGAGGCGGCTCGGACCACAGCCTAACAATAGTTCTCCCACTAGTCTCGTGAAAGCAATTAGGCTGTTGCCAGGACTTTTTTTCCCAGAGTACGAACTCGGGCACTTTTCTTCTTTTTACTATTAGCGGTCAAACCCAGGGATAAGCCTACCACTAAGCTGCCCTGCTAGTCCGTTAGAGATGGAGTCTCGCTAAACTGCCCGGGCTGGTCTCCGTCGTCCTGCCTCCGCCTCCCCGAAGCTGGGGCGACCGGTGGGCGCCGGCCGCCGGTGGGCGCCCGACACCAGCACACGGCGCGCTCGCGTCCAGGGATCGGCAGCGCCTGCACCCGTCGGGAAACGAACTGCAGCGCAGCTCCAAGGGGCGAGCGCCGCTAGGGCTTCGCATTTTTACCAGGCACTGCCCAAGTGAGACTCGATTCGGATCCCTTCGTGGTAACGGCCCAGCCCAATACCACCCACGGCACCACCCGCTCATCGGCCACGCCTCGCGGTCAGGAGACGCGTCCCGGACCCACACGACCCGACAGAACGGAGCCGGAAGCGGGCGCGTTGGGGGCGGGGCTGCGGCAGCGCGGCGCACGCGGCTTGCGTCATCGCGGCGCGCCCAGCTTCACCTCGCGCCTACGGGTCCCGGCAGTGGCGGGCTGGCGGCGTACGGGTAGGCTCGTTCCGGCGCGCCCATGGCGGTGTGCCCGGCAGCGGCCCTGAACGCTGGCGCCTCCCGCTGCACGGCGAGGAAGGCGGTGGCCGCGCGAGCGCCGGCGGGCGC
>NW_004524775.1:3026590-3033655 GCF_000260255.1 Octodon degus
TCGGGGGGCAGCGGAGCTGGGGGGGCCGCGGCGGCCGTGCCAGCGAGCGCCCGCGAGCGGGCTCTGCCGCGAGGATCTCGGGCTGCTTCCCGTCTGCGGTAGCGCTTTGCGCTCGTCAGTTTAACTTTTGTGGAATCAGTGAGTCTTAATTCCTTTCGTACAGCGCGAAAGTCAGTTTAGTTTAGTTTTGTTGCTGTTCTTTTCTAGAACGTTAACACATTTAATACAGGACCGCATCCTAAGTTCTGTTTCTCCAAGCTCTGGACCCTCTGCCCTGCTCCGACCGTCTCTGTGCCTCTTCCCGTTTGGAAAAGAGCTCCCAGCTTCCTATTACGCGTCTTTTATTTTGTACTTTATACTTTGGGATTCTCGTTGTACTGACCAGTTTCGTTTAACCTAGTGATGTCAAGGTGTATCCATTTACTAACAAAGGATTTGTTCTCTACCGCAGGGTAGTATTGCCCTGTGTGCAGATGCCGTGTTTACGCATTCTTGAGTTATTGAGCATGGGGGCTGTTTGCGGGACTTCGCTATTATGAATTGTACGTCTATAAACACGGGTATGAAAGTGTCGCGTTAATTTGGCGCCTGACTCTTGGGGAGATAGCTAGAAGGAAAATCGGTGGGTCGAATGGAATTTTTATATTTAGTTTTTTCAGGAATCGCTACTGTACTGGTTTACATTCCCACCGGCAGTATAGAATGTCTCTCCTTCCCCTGGAGCCCCATCCAGCATTTGTTACTTGATTTCTTGATGGTGGCCATTCTTTCTGGGGTAAGATAGTATCAGTGTTGTTTTATTTTGCATTTCTCTAATAGCCAGCGATGATCAACATTTTTTTTCCTTATTGGCCATCTGTTCTTCTTTTGAGACGTGCTGTTCGTTTCAGGTGCCCTGTTTTTGGTCGTATCTTTTATTTTGAGGTGTTAAATTAGTGCCTTTTAAGTAATGGGAAATGCGAGAATGAAAACTTTCGTTGTAATCCGCTGCCTGTGAAAGTCCTGGCTTATGGTAGTTGCTAAATAAAACGAGGATGGAGGCTAGTGACCGTCGTTTAAAAAGTATTGAGTAACTTTGCAGTCCTGTTGCCTACTTCTGTATTTTCTTCTTTCCAGGCTGGAGGTACTCTGCCAGGGTTTAAGACTTTAAATGGGAAAAAAGGGTAGTTTTTACGAGAAAATGAGAATGAAAAAATCGTCTGTTTTTCAAAAGGGAGACCATATTGAATTTACATGTAAGTTAAATTTTTATTTTATATACTTCACGTTGAAAAGTTAAATTAGGCTGTATTGTATTTAAGTACAGATTTTTTAAAAAAACGTTATTTCTTTATTTGATACAGGGTCTCATTACACAGTTCAGCCTCAGCACTGGGATTACAGGCATGTGCCACCACGCCTGGTTTCAGGGCTTGCACCTGCATGGCATTGGATACTGGGGATTGAACTTGGGTCCTTGCACTTGCCAGGCAGGCGCATAGACCACTGAGCTGTCTCTCCAACCCATAAGTACAGATTTTAAAATAATTCGCCAAGTGACAGATTGAAAAAACCCTAATTTTAGCAGTGAAAGCCAGGAATGCTTGAGGTCTGTTTTTCCCGTCTGTGTGTGCCTGAGTTTTGCTACTGCAGATTGAACCTGGAACCGTGGCACTGAGCTCCAGCCCAGTCTGTATTTTTTGAGAAAGGGTTTTACTAAGTCCCTGAGTAGCCCAGCTTAGGCTTGAACTTGTAATTCTCTTGCTTCAGCCTTTCAGAGTGCTAGGAGTGGCAGGTGTAGTCTTTCTACTCACTTCCTTTTTGGTTTTTGTCTTTTTGAGACAGGGTTGAGCTCACTTTGTACCCCAGGCTGGTCTCAGATTTGCAGTGCTCCTCCTGCCTCAGCCTCCTAAGTGCTGAGATTATAGGCGTGCAATCCTACAGCCAACTTTCTACTCACTTTCTGTGTGGTCCTCTGCACCTGACCTTACCTTGGGGACCTTACCGGTAGCTGTAGAGTAGGAATAAAACTTTCTGATCATTTTTTTTTTTTTAATATTTATTTATCTTGTGTGTGTGTGTGTGGCCAGCTCAGCCCACCAGGGGGCGGGGCTGGCATGTGGTGCTGGGGGATTGAACCGCGGTCCCTGTGCTTTGCTTAGCTTAGCTTGTTCTAAGTAGGTGCTTTAGACCACTGAGCCATCTCACCAGCCCCCAAACTTTCTGATCATTGTGTAGAGTCAAAATGATGTCTGAAGGCAGTCATGGTAGCACACACCTGGAATTCCAGCGCTCAGAAGGCTGAGGCCGGAAGATCACCTAGAGTTCAAGGCCAGCCTGGACTACTTGTTGAAACTCTGTCTCAGACTAAACAAAACAACAACAACAAAAAGATGTATGAAAATTATTGGAGCTGAGTGGGGCAGAAGATACCAAACTCAGCAGTCCAAGCAGGTTTATTGGTAAACCTGAGGTGGCCCTCTTTGTTGGAGCCGAACAGAGACCGTGTCTCTTACAGGCTAAAAGTCTCCTTTAAAGTGTGTGTTTCAGTGGACTTTAGAGGATGTGTGTCTCTTCTGTGACCTGCTCTCAGGTCCTCGAGGACTGTTCTTGATTAGGTGAAGTGAAGCCTATGTTTCTCTAAAATGGTCAGTGGGCTTATTCAACTGGCAGCGTCCCTGCCTGAGCTCAGTCAGGTACAGTGCCTACAGAGTTGCTCAGTAAGTGTTGGCCATCGTTACTAGGGAGAAATAATAATGAAAGAAAATTTCATTTGTTTTCTGTTACCTGAAAATGATGCACTCATATGTAGAACACCCAATTGCTTACATTATTTTTCCATAGATGATATGAGTTTACATTCTGGTTTATTTGATTGGAGTGTTAATATCCGTCACAAACTTCAGGAGAGTAGAGAAGGTGGTGGTGATGATGGGAAAATGGAGATGTAAGTCAAAACCTGCAGAGTAGCACATATGTATGCTGAATAAGTCTAGGGATCTAAGCTATAACTTGAGGATTATGAATAATAAAGTAGGGGCTGGGGAGATGGCTCAGTGGAATAAGCGCTTCCCTGGCAAGCGCAAGGGCCTGAGTTCAGTCCCCAGTTCCACCAAAAATCAAAAATAAAAAATAAATAAAGTTTTATTAGGAATTTTTAAAATAGATTTTAGCTGTTGTAATTGTGATGGTTGATATGTCAATTTGAGGTTAGATGTTTATTTTTATTTTTTTATTTTTTTGGTAGTACCAGGGATCGAACTCAGGACCTTGGGCTTGCCAGGAAAGCACTTATTCCACTGAGCCATCTCCCCAGCCCCTAGAAGTTTAATTAAGGGACTCAGCAGGGAGCCAGGATCCTCACTTTGTAAACATCCTGGTTCTGTGCAGTGTGGTGGCACAGTGCACCCTCCCAGGGTGGGTAGATGGCTGCATATAAGGAAGGAAAGGAGGTTTGCTGCACCCTTTCTGCTCTTGTTCCTTTTCCTGTCTTCTGCCCTCTTGGACTCTTGCTCCTGTGCCATGTGCCACCCTGCCTTGGAACCAGATATGGACTGAACCCTCCGCAAACTGAACTAAAGAATCCTTTTCTCCTTAACTTTGAACAGTCACAGCTCTAAAGCAGTGTGAGATGATAGAGCTATATTAATTTGCTTTGCTGTAGTAGTAGTAGTAGTAGTAATTCTTTCTCCTCCCCCCCCCCTTCTTTTTTTCTTTTTTAGTGGTACTGAGGTTCAAACTCTGGACCTTAATGCTTGCCAGGCAGGTGCCTATGCTGCTGAACTGTATACCTGCCCTTGTTGTTGTTTTTTTGTTTTTAATCTTTTCTTTATTTGTTTGGTACAGGGTCTTGCTATGTCTCAGCCCTCCCAGCACTGGGATAACAAGCATGTACTACCATGCCTAGTTTTAGTGGCTGACATGGCATGCAGTACCAGGGATCGAACCTGGACCCTTATACTTGCTAGGCAGGCACTTAGGCTGCTGAGCTGTCTCCCCAGCCCCTCTTTTTTGTTTGTTTGTTCATTTGTTTATTTATTTATTTTTTTTATTTTTTAGTGCTGAGGATCAAACCTAGGACCTCATGCTTGCTAGGCAAGCACTCTATCATTGAGCTAAATCCCTAGCCGTGTAGTAGCTATTCTGCCTATATATACCCCATAGTATCATTTCAGACCTCAATGTACTCAGTAAGACTTTTTTTTTAAAAAAAAGTCCCTACTTGACAAACTGGGAGATAGAAGTTCTGTATCTTAGTGTTGTGGAACTGAGAGCATCCCTCAGATGAGACCATGCTCAGCATTCAACTTTTCTGCATATCTAGTTACACTTATTTTATATGGACGGACTTGAAAGAAAATAGACATTCCTGCTTAATGACCTCAAATAAGTTGGTTGCTAAGTGAGAACAATACTGTGTATGTTACAGTATTTAGAACAAAGAAAGGGTCAAAGGAATCTCCACCTTGATGACTTATTTGCATAACTCTTACTTATAGTACTGTGAATGTATAACAACATAAAACTACAGTAGTATATAGTATAGTCAGCAAAAATTAACAGTCTTATACAGACAGGGTGCACTGTACCAAAAGACACTGAAGCCCTATCAATAAGTTGTACAGTACTGTGGAAACAAGATGGCTGGTAAGACTGAGCAGTGGGTTGGGCCGCACTGTGCCCCTTGGTCATAACTAAATGTAGTTAAACAGGTTGTGAGATAAGGAATAGCTGTACTTGTGTAAAGGTCTATGATGACTGTGGATGAAAAGTTGTAACCTGGCAAAATGAATGGGTTGTAAATCTGTGTCGTGTCTTTCGGATTTGTGCAAGGCCTGTAGGGTGCTTCAGAGGAGCTGACAGTCACTTTCTTACCCACTGTGGCATTCCCTGTGGCTTTGTTCATGCGAGCTCAGCCGTGCTGGCGTTGCCTTTCCTAGAAAAGCGCATACCTTGTACCCGAGTCTTGGCTCTGCGCCTCTGGCAGCTTGGTTCCTTTCTCCCCTCAGGCCTCGCTGACCTTGCCTCCTCCTTCATTTCCCAGTGGCCTTACCATGCTTTACTCTTCAGCATGGTGCTGACCACGTTGCATCGGCCTTGCTTTGTTTCTTTTTTTTTTTTTTGCGGAACCGGGGATTGAACTCAGACCCTTGCGCTTGCCAGGCAAGCGCTTATTCTGCTGAGCCATCTCCCCAGCCCCCTTACTTTGTTTCTTGTTTTGTCTTTTGTCCCAACAGTGGGTAAAGTCCTCGAGGAGAGGGTTTTGGTCTGAGTCATTCACTGCTGTGCCATCCCCTAAACAGTAGTACACACTCAGGCCTGTTGCGTGTTGTCAAAAGTGCTGTAACAAGTTTAAACCTGTACACATGTTCCCCATTTAATGACCTATCTGTTGAACAACTGTACGACTGAGGTGTGGCTCTTGGACTTATGACCTGTGTTTTTATTATTTATTTTGTGCAGTTCTGTATATCTTCAGCCTCAATGTCTTTTTGTACAGTTCCCCCTGTTTATACAAGGACTGTAATTTTTGCTGATTGTACAGTAGAGTATACTACTGTAGTTTTATGTTGTGTTATACATTACGGTGCAGCACGTAAGAGTTACGGAGATAAAGTCATCAAGCTGGAGTTTCCTTGGACCATTTGTTCTGAATCTTGTATATATTACTGTACATAACAGTTCCTCAGTTAGTTCAGCTGGCAGCCTGGCTGAAGGAGCACAGCTTGGTTGTTAAACCAGGAATATCAGTATGTGTAGCAGGGCACAGTGGTGCATCCTTGTGATCCGAGTGCTCTGGGAGACTGAGGCAGGAGGATTGTAAATTGAAGCCAGGCCAGTGCCACTTAGTGAGATTCAGTCTCAAAAAGTAAACTCTCAGCTGGGATTTTTCTCATTGTCTTAGAAACAGCATGGGGATAATTAAGGACACCTGTCCGAAATCTGTGAGCGAACTGTTCTGGAAAGGTTCCTACTAAAATGCTGATTTCATGCATGTATTGGTGAGACTGATACTTAAAGCACAGAACCTCTCTACCTTGGTTTGTCTTCTTTCTGTGTTTGGTGTTGTCTTGAACTGATGTGAACAGGAAAGCCTTGCTTTGGGGACTTGGTACAAATTTTTATCCTGAGTCCCTCCAGCTGTTTGGCACTGAAGGATGTGTTTAAAACTTAAATGAAAAGTTGGGTGTGGCAGGACATGCATATAATCCCAGCAGTCTGGAAGGCTGAGGCAAGAGGATCACAAGTTTGAACCCAACCTAGGCAACTTAGTGAGATCCTGTTTCAAAATAAAAATGAAAAAATGTCTGGGGATGTAGCTGAGTGTAAAGACTTCAGAGATTCAGCTGGTATAATTTTTAAAAACTTGCTAACTTGGTGATTGTGTTGCCTACCATGAGTGATTTTGCAATGCAAATACAGGTTTTCCTCTTAGATGCTAGAATACTCCATTTTAAACCCGTTCCTTAAAATACGCATTCTCCAAGTTATTGAAGAATGTGAATCAAGTTCATGAATTTATACTTTGAGTCTTCAAAATCATTTAAGGTTTGAAAAGGTTATTTTGAGAATTTTTAGTCCTCATCTGTGGAATTCCTGAGGACAGGGAACGTTGCACACCTTAGAACTCCAGTGCCTGGCACGTGGTAGCTGCTAACTGTCTGTGGTGCAAGTGGCACCGTGTGAGTAACAATAGTGGGATCTTGGACGTGGCTTTTCAGGTCCACTAAGAAGCCAGATGGGCAAGTTAGCAGTTGGACTTCTCATTTTGATTTAGGAACTTAGATGAAGTGAAATGTACCAAAGTTTTGTTCAGCTCTCCCTGCCTCATGGATTATCCTTTAGAGTAAAAAAATCTCTGTGCAGGCTCTCGCAGCTGTGCTCAACCTGGAGTCACAGAGTGAAGCAGACACGACCAAATCAGAGTAGCAAAGTGGCGTGTTCCTTTCAGAGCACATACACTGATGTCCTGTTTTCAAAATGGGAGTGCAAAAAATGGGACCATTCATTTTCTCTGTTCAGTGGCTGGAGGCTGCCTTACAATTTGAAGGCTTACAAATTTGCTCTGTATTTGTGCCAACAGAT
>NW_004524775.1:3033808-3037511 GCF_000260255.1 Octodon degus
TTGAACCGCGGTCCCTGTGCTTTGTTTAGCTTAGTTTGTTTTAAGTAAGTGCCTTAGACCACTGAGCCATCTCACCAGCCCCATCCCGTGCAGTTCTGCATGGACAAACTCAGATGTAATCCTGATATAATTTACTATTATCGGTACATCTTCATAGTACACATTACCTCAGTAGGGAGTTGGTGAATGTGCACGACACAGCTGAATTCTTTTCACTTTCCTTTCCCTTCCCCTCCTCCATAATCTTAACTTTAGAAAGCCTTACATGTGAAATTTGCTTCCATAAATGAGTATTTTCATTGAAGGTAAGCCACCGTGAAGAACAGAAGTAATTATGAGGATATTATGGTGGTTCTTTGAAGATAGAACAGGGATTAGGAGTGAATCTGGCTGACCTCCATGGAGAAGAGAATGGACACTCTTCTTGCTCTGTGGTGTGGTCTGAGTGCAGTGGGGCCTGGGGTGGGGATGCGACAGGAGCCCTGACCTGCTGTGGGAGTGGGAGTGAGCTGTTGGGGTATGGAGGTACTTGCTGGAGATGAGGTGGGCTGGAGAGAGGTAGCCTGGCCCTGTGGATTCTCCAAGCTACACACGGTAGTGATCAGCTTAGCCAGTCCAATAAAGGCCGCCTCTCTTTGTATATTTGAAATTTTCTTTTTTTGGTTTGAAATTTTTGTAGTAACATTTTATTTTTATTTATTTATCATTTATTTTCATGTGTTTAGTACAGGATCTCACTACACAGATCGGATTCTCCTGTTTTCAGCCTCCCAAGCGCTGGGATTATAGTGGGGCTTTAGTCCGCTGAGTATATGGCTGTCCCATGTAGTAACAGATTTTAAAAAAAGGGAAGAATAAATTTTAAGCACCATCATGAAGCTGATTTAGGAAAACTTCATATATGAAATGTGAAATTAGGAACAAATTTTCATTGACCTTGGGGTACATTGACCTTAAAGTAAAATTAATAGAAATCCAGTATATTGTGGCCAGGAATGATGGTACATACCTGTAATCCCAGCACTCTAGAGGCTGAGGCAGGAGAATCACTTGGACTACAAAGTGAGCACAAGGCCAGCCTAAGCTGCATAGTGAGACTGCATTTTCTGTCTCAAAAAGAAAAAAAAAAAAATCCATTACATGCATTTGTTTTTCGTTGTTGTTGTTTGAGACGGGTCTTACTGTGTAGATCAGCTGGGCTTCAGCATCCCAGGCTGAACTTCAACTCTCAGGAACTCTCCTGCCTCAGCTTCCTTAGTGCTGAGATTACAGGTATGTGCCACCATGTTGGTTGCTGTTCTAGTTTGGATTTTGTTTTGTTTAGTGCAACAGGGTCTCCCTCATTATTTCAAGCTAGCTTTGAACTCAACTGCATAGCCTGGACTGGCCTTAAATTCAGCAGTTCTCTTGCTTTGGCTGTCTGAGTGCTGGGATTGCAGGTCTGTATCTCCACACCCAGCATACGGGTTGTGTTGGTCACTTTTTCATTTGGGTGGTCCTTGCTCCATGACACTGACAGGGGGAAGGTGTGGTGAACCATGGTTTCATAGTCACCCTCCTTGGCATAAGGAAGAAGACGCTGCACACACTGTGCACCACAGGGCTGGGGTTGGACAGGGAAGAACTGGGAGCCTCAGCAGGCTACATGGTAAAAAGAGGCCCCTGCCTCCTGCAGAAGGTGTGACCTAGTGCCTGAGCTGTCAGAATGCAGGGCCTGCTGCACAGGGTGCCAGCATTGGGCAGTGATGATGGTGGGGACTACTCAATTGCACGATCTCAGTCTGGGGCAGAGGGGAAAGGACCACTCACTCAGAGTGCTGTGCTGCTGAGTTTTTTGTTGTTGTTGTGTTTTTGGTACTGGAGGACCTTGCACTTGCCAGGCAGGCACTGATGGCGCTGAGCTGAGCTGTATTCCTGGCCCTGTGCTGCTGGTGTAAGCATGTGGCAGGGGATAATGTACCACGTGTACTTGTGTTTGGTGAAGATTACACTGTTACAAAGTATTAGTAAGTTCAGTAGCTGTAGATTCCTATTGAAAGTGGCACATGTAAGTAAAGCCCTTCCCCTTCCATCTCTTCCTGTTCCCTCCTCTTGTCTCCTTCCTGTTTGCAAAAGATTTCCCTGCTTCCTTTTATATTCGTCTTTTATTTTGATCTTTATTCCTATCTTGGGTTTCTCGTGCAGAAGAAACTTTAACATGTGTCCACTGGCTTGAACAACTGGAGGTACAGTGCATGCATACCTGTTCCATTAGGTGGCTTTGTATTGTTTTATTACACAGCAGTGGTTCAAAATGTACAGCAGTAAGACATACAGTTTACAGCCCCACTCTGGCTGTGTTAAGTTTGTGGGTCTAATTTCTCTCTCTCTCTCTCTCTCTCTCTCTCTCTCTCGTATTTTAGGGAAGGGTCTACAGGGTGTTCAGGGTCTCACTGCTGGATCGGACTCTTAGCGATCCACCTGTTCACAGCCTCCCAAGAGCTGGGATTACAAGCGTGCACCACCCCGCCCAGTCTCAGTTGGGTCTCAGTGCACCCTGGTGGCGGGGCCAGCATGGCAGGCCCAGGGATCGAATCCCCGGCCCCTGCTCCTGCTTGCAGGCACTGTAATCTGCTGAGCTATTTGGCTGGCCCTTTATTTCCCTTAACACTGTGCTTTAGGTGCCTGTATTTACCTGCAAATAACTCAAGTCTATCCTTTATGACAGAGAGTACTTCGTTGTGTATAAATACATAGTGCACTTTCTTTATCCATCTGTCTGGTCCATTTTTGGAGATAGGGTCTCACTGTGTAGTGCAGACTGGCCTTGAACTTGCGTATGTGACCTAAGCTGGCTTCAAACCCATAGTGTTCTCCTGCTCAGCCTGAAGAGTGCTGGGATGAGAGGCGAGCGCCTCCGTGCCCAGCTCCGTTCGTGTGTTGATGGGCATGGAGGCTGCTCCCAAGATTTACCTGCCATGAATGGTGCTGCTAGAAACATGTTAGTGTATATATCACTGTAATAGGACGTGGCCACTTTCAGGAGGATTCTTCAAAGGAACAGCTGGGTCAGATGGAATTTCTAGTTTGTGTTTTGTTTTTTTTTTAATGTATTTGGTTGTTGTAGGGCCTCGCCCCACAGCTCAGACTCATAGTGACCCTCCTGCTTTCGGCACGCCCCAGACTCTGGCAGGCTCAGTCTGCCCTGGGGCAGGGCTTGCATAGCGTGTGGTGCTGAGGCTCCAGCCAGGGTCCCAGCGCTTGCCCAAGCAGGCATGTGAGTCCACTGAGCTGTCTTGCTGCACCCTAGTTTTAGTTTTTTTGTGGAATCTCCATACTCATTTCCATTCCCATCAGTAATGTAGACGCCTCCCCTCCCCCAACCTCTGTAGCTTTTATTATTAGATGATTACTTGATGATGGCTGTTTTTTCTAGGATAAGATGGTGGTGTCTCCTTTGTGTTTTAATTTGCATTTTTCTAATAGTTGAGCATATTTTCATGTATTAGCCATTTGTACTTTTTGTTTTTGTACTTTTTCTGAAAAATGTCTTGATTTTGGTTGCATGTTTTTTTATTTAGGGTCTTTTATTTAAGTGAGATTAACTTTTGAGTTCTTTATGTATTCTAGATATTAGTCAACTGTGGTAGTAGCCAGCAAAAATGATTTTTCCATTCTGTAGATTGTCTCTTTACTCTATTGGTTGTTTTCTTTTTTTTTTTTT
>NW_004524775.1:3038694-3039987 GCF_000260255.1 Octodon degus
TGGTGCTGGGGGATTGAACCGCGGTCCCTGATGCTTTGCCAAGCTAGTTCCAAGTAGGTGCTTTAGACCACTGAGCCATCTCTCCAGCCCCTTTGTTCTGTTTCATTGATCTATAGTTCTGTTTATGTGCAATATCCTGTTTTTATTGCTGTAGCTGTGTGATATAACTTCAAATCTGGGATTGTCGTGCCTCTTGCTTTGCTATTGTCATCTAGAATTGCTTTGCGATTGATAGGCGGCATTGTTATTAGTATTGCATTGTTTGGGATTGAACGCAGAGCCCTCACACTGAGCTACATCCCCAGGATTCTTTTATTTTGTATTTTTTTCCCAGAGAAAAATATTTTTATTGGTACATTTTAGGTATACATAAGGATTACATTAGTCATAGGGAATTTGCACCTGTATAACTTGACGTCTCCCATTCCCCTACCCATCCTTTAACCCCTCTTCCCCTCCTTACTCACAAAAGCTTTGTTTTTATTTTGTATTTTGAGACAAGGTCTTGCTAGACTGCTCAAACTTGGAGTACTCTGCTTTGGCCTCCCATCATGCTGGGATGGCAGACATGTGTCGCAATCTTTTGCATAATGAAATCTCTAAGCACATCTGCAAACGGGCACAACAAATAAATTATTGTAGGCTTATGGCCATATTTATTTCTGTTCAGAAAATACATGCATGGGAAATGTTTAACTTTATGTAGGTTATGCAGTATGGTACTTTAGTGTAGTGGATGAGTGTAGGATAATCTAGACTTGTATATTCTGCTGGATTATTCTCAGCAAAGGTTTATTCTTTTGTAGGGGGGCAGTATTGCCCTGGGCCACATCCCTAGTCCTGTCCTGTCCTGTCCTGTCCTGTCCTGTCCATAACAGTAAAACCAATACCCCCCGCCCCATCTTTCTGTATACTTCAGGCTGGCCTGGATCTGTGTGGCCCAGTCAGGACTCAGATTTGAGATCCTTCTCCCATAGAGTCCTGAGTTCTGGATTTACAAACATGTGCCATCACACTTGGCTAGCAGGTTTATTACTGTGCACTGTCAGCTAAGATTGGAAACATTTAAACCAAAAATACAGAACCATGGCCTATCATGTGTGAGGCCCTGGGTTTAAGCCCCAGCGCCACAGAACAAAAACAGTAATAAAATACAAAGTCAGAATTTATCAAATGAATTTTTAAAATTTTCTTTTAGGGCCAGGGAGATGGCTCAGTAGAATAAGCATTTGCCTGGCAAGCGCAAGGGCCTGAGTTCAATCCCCAGTTCTGCAAAAATAAATAAATAAATGA
>NW_004524775.1:3040622-3041679 GCF_000260255.1 Octodon degus
GATTGAACTCAGACCCTTGCGCTTGCCAGGGTTGTTGGAGCTATATAGAGGGTTCCAGGCCAATATGAATTACACAGTGAGACTCTGCTTTAAATAATAAAAACAAAGTGCTGGGGAAGTAATTTAGCAGTGGAGAGCCTGACCAGCATGCCACTGTGTTCTACCTCTAGTGCTACAGAAGGAAGAAACGGGGCAGGAGGTGGTGGTGGGAAGCTCTTAGGTCCTTAGCTGTTGCTCGTCAAGGGGATTGTAGGATCCCTGTCTTCAGCTGGAGATATGACCCCCTGCTCTACTGTGGTTCTGCCATTGCTGCCTGACCAGAAGTCCAAATCAATAGGACTGCCCAATCTTTTTTTTTGAACTACCAAGACGGTGAGATAAGGACTTTTTTTTTTTTTTTTTTTTTTTTTTTTTTTTTTTGCTCCTTGAATGCCTACAGGGCACTTTTGGATGGCCGGAGTGTTGTGGGGATTGAACTACAGCAACCTGAGGCTGCCAGCATTATGGAAGCAGCCACTTAAAGAACGGAGCTAGGGCCAGGCCCCCTATGAGTGTGAAGAAGATAAAGAATGAAATGTAATTTTGAGGCATCTGTTAATAATGAATACCGTAAGTGGTAAGGAATAGCGCTGTTGAGGAAAGAAAAGTGGTAGTGCCACTAAGCAAAGTAAGGAATGTGGTGGGAGAAGCCAGTTGTCATGGGCAGCATGAGAAAAGTTGAAGCTGTGGACATTGCTGAGACTAACAGGAGAGCACAAATGAGCACCTACTGAAGGCTTGGCGAGATTCTTGAGGAAAAGCTGGGCTGAGAGGACTCTTCCCTAGAAACGCCAGAGGCTTCGGATAGGGACAGGGATTCTTGGGAAGATGTGCTAACAGTCACACCTAGAGGCCTTTCTCACCAAGGGAAAAGAAGTCTATGTTTTGCTCCTGTCAGGCTGAGTTTGAGGGTGGTAGGTTGATTGATCTGGCAGAGGAAATGCAACGCAGCCAGCATATAGACAGCGGTATGAATACTGCTGGTTGCTTTTTGCCAGATCTCTTTTTTTTTTTTTTT
>NW_004524775.1:3042921-3053808 GCF_000260255.1 Octodon degus
TTTTTTTTTTCCACAATATTTTAAAGGTTTTGTTTACATGTAAGTCTAAGAAATTCCAAGAAGCCTCAGAAAACCCCTTAGGGTTGGTTACACAGGCCTAAAAAAAAAAACCCAAAAAAGCACACACACAGCCATTACAAGTTTTCCTTTAAATTTGCTTGAAAGCAAGTATCAGTTAATTCATTAACTGATACAACAGTATGTTACAATAAAATTAGAACAGCCTCTCCTTTGTTTATTGTCTCCCTGAGCTTTTCCTGGGGAAGTGCAGTAGAACTCTGAAGGCAGAATTCTCACACACACAGTCCTCAGATCAGGTCTTTCAAAAGAAGAGACAAGGAAAAACCATTTTTCTTACTCTTGTTTTGTCTTTTGAGACAGGGCTTCACATGTGAGCCCAGGCTAGCCTTGGACTCTGGATCCTCTTGTTCCTCATTCTAGGCAGTGCAGGGGTTAAATGTGTGTATGCTACATTTAGCTGAAGTTGACTTTTTTCTTGTCCTGGGAATCTTAACTCAGGACCTCATGTTTGCCTGCCAGGCAGTTGCTGTGCCACCGAGCTACATCCCTGATCCTTAAATTTTCTTTTATAACAACTTCCAAAATTTGCTTTCGGGCCAGCGAGATAGCTTAGCAGACTGAAGCACCTGCTTAGGCAAGTTTAGGCAAACATCAGCACCAATGCTAAGCCAGCCCCGCTCCCAGGGCGGGCAGAGCCAGGCATCGTGACTGCGCATGTCTGTAATCCCAGAGCTGGGGAGACTGAAAGCAGTTGGATCACCAGGAATTTGAGTTGCATAGTGAGACCTTGCAACAACCAAATACATTTTTAAAAAATTGCTTTCTGTGTATATCCAAGGCTTGGATTCAGTGCATGTCTAAAGTTGTTCTTCTGTGGAAAAGACGTTTCAAAACAAAAACAGCTTTATACCTTCAGTTGGAAAATATGGAATGCAGCATCAGTATAGGTACTACCAAAATGAACATTTAAAAAGATTTAATTCCTACAAGTTATTTTCTAAAATTTATTAGTTCGTTCGTTCATTCATTCATTCATTCATTCATGGTACCAGGAATCAAACTCGGGACCTCTCACTTGCCAGGCAGGTCCTATGCCGCTGAGCTCTATCTCCAGCCCAGTGGTTTAAATTTTATTTATTTTTTATTTTTTTATTTGTGTGTGTGTGTGTGTGTGTGTGTGTGGCCAGCTCAGCCCACCAGGGGGCGGGGCTGGCTGGCATGTGGTGCTGGGGGATTGAACCGAGGTCCCTGTGTTTTGCTAAGCTTGTTTAGGTAGGTGCTTTAGACCACTGAGCCATCTTACCAGCCCCAGCCCAATGTTTTAAAAAATCCTATGCAAGCCGGGGAGATGGCTTAGTGAAATAAGTGTTTCCCTGGCCAGCGCAAGGGCCAGAGTTCAACCCCCAGTTCCGCCAAAAAAAGAGACTTTTGGGGGCCTGCCCCTTAGCTCAGCTCTTTAAGTGCCTGTTTCAACCAAGCAGTCGGGCTCAGGATGCTGTGGTTCGATCCCCAGAACTCAAGCCAGCCAAACCTGCCCTGAAGGCATTTGGAGGAAAAAAAAAATCCTATGCAAATTATTTTCACAGTTGCTCATTCTGTGTATTACCAATATTTTTAAAAATGTCTTTATCTTTGTATTTTAGGGAAGGGCCCACAGGGTGTTCAGGGTCTCACTACTATTTCTGACTCATAGTGATCCGTAGAGCTGGGATTACAGGCGTGTGCCACCACGCCTAGTCTCAATTGGGTCTCAGCATACCCCGTGGTCTGGGCTGGCAGGTGCTTTAATTCACTGAGCTATTTGGCTGGCCCATATTACCAATATTTGAATACTAGTTTGGAAACCGTGGTCATTTGGATTGGAACAATTTGACATCTAGGCTCTTTTATTGGCTGTTACCTACACGACTAGCTAGATTGCTCAAGCGCGTCTGCCTGTAAAGCAAACTCTCTGTTATTCGAACTGGTACCTGTTGATACACTGGAGTTGTCTTGAGTCTCTGGGATCTCACCCTGAATTGCAGGAGGGTTTTCAGGATTTATAGGAGTCTGGGGTTACCCGTCTCCCCACCTGTCACTGTGGACTGTCGTTAAGCAGCATGGTGACTTAAGTCAGCTGGCGCAAGGGAGGAGGAGGTTTCTATTCTTCTTTTTTTTTTGGTGGAACCAGGGATTACACTCAGGCCCTTGCACTTGCCAGGCAAGTGCTTATTCCACTGAGCCATCTCCCCGGCCCCGAGGTTTCCATTCTTCCTGGGTCCTCAGTATTGTTAGAAATGCAAGCATTTGAAGTGATTAAATCACTTCTAACAGGTAGGGAATGGTGAGATGCTTTGTGAAGTGGAGGAAAGTGTCACTTTTGAAAAGCGATTCAGATTTGTACTGAGAGTGGGCTGGGCCTGGGTGGGGTGAGGACAGTGTGAAGAAGGCTGAGGCACCATCCAGGACATGGCTGCAGTGTGATGTGACGGTCATGGGAGGTTAGCACCAGTGAGGGTCGGTGGGGCTCTACCTGACTCCATCCTTGCAGGCCTGAAGGTGACCGGAGTAACTGCACCACAAAGAACCAAGGGTAGTTCTTTTTTCCTGAGTCGTCCTTTTCCTTTTGAGCTGGGAGGGTCAGGTCTTGGTCTCTGGAAAATTAACACAGTCTTGCCCCGGTTTCTGGAGAACTAGAGTTGCTCTTTGTTCCATGATTTATTGCCATAGGTGTCTTTTTCATCTCTCAGACACCTGAAAATTCACAGACTGACTTCATGGTCAGGGGCCTCCGGCTGTGTTCACCACTAGAGGTTCAGGCACAGCCTTGTAATATGGAGAGGTCTTGAAAGTGGTAGCCACTTGGCTGCTGGGAACAGACACCACGCACCCTGGGAAAGGCACCTTTTGCTTTCCCCGCTCAACTCCAAGTGAGCTTCTGCCGTCTTTCTGAACTTGGTTGCAAAGTAAAACCATTGAATTTCCTCCCATGACACTTGTTTACACCACAAGTGCCTAAGGCTGCAGTGTGTGCGCACAGTTGTCATAAATTGGGTTAGAGACAATAGGACGTAACACAGTTGTCAAATTACCGTATTTATCAGGAAGAGAAATTTGAAAACATAGTTTCGCCATACTAGGTGCCAATCTTCAATATCAAGGAGCTGCTTTTATGTCTTTTTTCTGTATATCTCAAGTACTAAATTTTGAAAAAACCCAAAAATTACCTTCCTGTCTAAATTCTGCTTCATTGTAGTCTCCCTGCATTTCTTTACAATACAACTAAGGCATACGGATGAGGTTTATAGAATCATTCTTCGTTACTAAGGTAATTCTCTACTCTAATAGTTCCCAGTGTGGGTGTGTCCAGCCTGCACCTCCCAGCACTGGGTGGGAGACCACCTTCAGTCAGCTGTCCATCTGTCCATGGGGAGGCCAAGGGTCTCTGCTGGCAGGATCTCCAGTCCTCCTGACCATCCTTGGAGCTGCCGCCTCCTACAGTCCTCCCTCTGGCTTTGGGCTCATACCCTCCTACTCGCTGAGTTCTTGTGCCTCAGGTCACCGGTATCACCTGCCCCAGAGTGCACAGACCAGCAGCAGGGAGGTGGTGTGATAAGAACCAAGTGCCATCCTGGCCAACAGGTGGCAGCCTGGCCAGTAGAAACTTTCTGTGTGTGTTTTTGAGACGGGGTCTCACTGTGCAGCTCAGGCTGGCCTTGAACTCACTTTGTAGCCCAGGCTGATGTCATGATCCACCTGCCTTAGCCTCCCAAGTGCTGGGATTACAAGAGTGTACCATCTTGTCTGGCCAGCACAAACCAGTTGTTTGCTACATAATTAGATTGGTTCTAAGTCTAAATAATAAATGAAAGCTGGATGTCATGGCATATGCCTCTAGGCTTAGCACTTGGGGAGGCGGTGGCAGGAGGATGGCCGTGAGTTCTGTTATAGCCTGGGCTGCATAGTGAGTTCAAGATTGGCCTGACTTCAGTAGTAAGACCTTGTTTCCAAAAAAAAAAAAAAAAAAAAAAAAAATTAGTGTCAGAAGTGCTAATGTTTTTCCTTTTGAAAATAGAAGTGAAGTAAAAATTTGAATTGTATCTAAGCTGTGATGATCATTCTATAAAAATGTCATTTCATTTTGTGTTGTTTAGGTTTGAAGACGACATCAACCTGTCTACAGTTACCCGCAGTTTCTATGTTCTGTGATCATCCGTGAGATTCCCAGGAACTTCTTATGTAACAAACGAAATGAGCCCAGGGCGTGGAAAATATGACTTTTACATTGGTTTAGGATTGGCTATGACCTCCAGCATTTTCATTGGAGGGAGTTTCATCTTGAAGAAGAAAGGCCTTCTGCGACTCGCCCGGAAAGGCTCCATGAGAGCAGGTAGGTTTGCCCTCTGTAATTTGAAAGAACATGAGTGTGCATTTCCGTTCTTGGGTCCTTGACTAAGGAAGCCTGCTTTCCTTCCTGTGAGCATATTAGCACCTTTACACTGTTCAAGAGTTACAAATGTTTATAATGAGGAAGTTTAAAAAGGTGTCAGGATTAACTGCCTGCTGCTGAAGTTAATGTCAAAGTGGGGGCGGGTACTAAAGCCAAATTAGCATCCAGATGTTTCTTTCAGTTTTCTTCTGTGCACAGAGGGTCCCTGAATGGAACTTCTGGCATTTACGTTAGATGTTTTTCCTCATGATCTCAATTGGCAGGAAGGAGAGGGCCTCCCTAACTTGAAAAATACCCAGGTTGTTGACCTTGTGGGTGTAAGCCTGATTCACAATCTCTTGGGGATACGCTCTGTTATTTCAGGAGCATCTGTGACAGCTCTCAGTTTTACAGGATAATGGCCACGTTTTGCCTCTGCTTTGTCCCAGGCTGGTGGGACCGCATAAGTAGACCTACTTTGGTGATAAACATGATTACTTTGTCTCTCCTGTGCTGTCTCTGTGGCCAAACCTGATTCAGCAGCGTTAAATTACAAGACAGCAGACACTATTGGGGCTCAGTGGTCAGAGGAGAAAGTATCAGCACCTGTTTATTTGCCTGTCCCTCGCTCTTGGCCTTGGGTCATTCCTTCTTGTCTTTACAGCATGAGCTTGGAAAAGACTCATTCACTTGGTGTTTTCCCTCTGGTCTTAGCCTCATAAACAGCCTGCTTGCTGACTGTGAGGTTACAGAGTATCCCTCGACCCTCATAGGGCCACAGTCTCTTCATAAAGGGGCTGTGCACATCCAGTGGCTTACCTCTTGGCAGAGTAGTGCCTTGGAAGCTGTGCTGCTACTTCTGTTTTAATTGTGTTCTAGTTTTTACCAGACAGGGTCTTGAACCCAGGACCTTCACACTGAGCTACAGCTCTAGCCCTTTTTGTATTTTGAGACACAGTCTTGCTAAGTCACTGCCTAGCCCAGGCTGGGCTCAAACTGTTGATCTTCCTGTGTCAGGCTCCCAGAGAACTTGGGCTACCTTTTATTGGTTCATTTTGTTTATTGAAATTGAGTTTATAAAATAAGGGAAGAAAATATGGTTTAATATAATTTACTAAAGAATGTAGTACATTGTTCACACTTACGGTCCTCATATCCCTTTTCTAAGATAATCATAAAAATATCTAAGAAATCCCATTATAAGCCAGCGTGGTGACACATGCCAGTGATCCCAGCACTCAGGAGAGTGAGGGTCATTGTGAGTTTGAGAACACAGCCTGGGCTACAAAATGAATTCAAGGCCAGTTTAAACTGCATAGTGAAACCTTGTCTCAGAAAGGAAGGGAAGGGAAGGGGGAGGGAAGGAGAAGGGAAAGGGAAATCCATTTTATAGTCATATAAAAATCTTTGTAAGTCAACAAATGGAAAATTTAAGATTTTTTTTGCTTGTAGTGATCATAACTTACATGAACCTCATAATGTTTCAAAGACGTGAAATGTGTCTTCATTCACAGGTCAAGGAGGCCATGCATATCTCAAAGAATGGTTGTGGTGGGCTGGACTGCTGTCAAGTATGTATGAAGAACATTATTAGAAAAAACAAAAAAAAAAAAAAAAAAGAAAATACAAAGCCGTATCTAAAAATATTTATAGATAATATTGCAGCCTTGCAGTACTAGTAGATTTTAAAACAACTCTTCTTTTAATGAATAAAACTTAAAATATCTTTAAACTTACAAAAGTAACTCAGCAACTTAATAGCTTAATTTGGGTGACAAGACTATCTTACCCATCTGATGAAGGCATGTTTGATATACTTGTGTGTTTTTTAAAATTCTGCTTAATATAAGGAGTTAAATTTGGGCCCAAAGGCCCTGTGACTGACCCCGCAGTCTATTACTAGTTCAGTAGTAGTGTTTGCCTAGCGTGTGCAGGGCCCTAAGTTTCATTTCCCAGTACTATATACAAGGAAATGAAGAAGGTAATTTTTTTTTTTCCCCTCGGAACGGGGGATTGAACTCAGGCCCTTGCACTTGCCAGAGAAGCGCTTATTCCACTGAGCCATCTCCCTGGCCCCCCAAAAGGTAATTATTAAAGCGAAAGCTCAAAGAAAAATTAGTTTTCTAAGTTTTCCCCTCTATTTATTTGATAACATCCTCTGTGCTGTTTTGATGACTACTTTAAAAAGACGTGGAAAAATTGTTTTTAAACACTGAGTCTTGACTGTTCAGCAAACGTTTGTTGATCTCCTTATTTTGTGTGGTGGTAGAGGAAAATTGGACCCAGGTCCTTGTGCATGTAAGGCAAGAACTCTACCACTGAGCCATGTTCCAGGCTGTATTGATTACCTTATATATTAAGTATTATTCTAGGGCCTAGAGATTAAAAAAAAAAAAAAAAAAACCAAAAAAACCACTAAACTAAAAATAGCTACCCATTGAAGCTTACATTTAGGTAGGCAAGCAGTAAACAGGTTGCTGTGTTCACATATGTGTGGCGATAAATGCCAAGTTAAAGGAGTCAGGATGGGAAAGGAAATCCAAACTGAAGGCTGGATAGGTTTAAAATTTTAATTTGAAGAGCAGAGCAAACCTTATTGGAAAATAGCATGGTGTCTCAGTTACTTTTCTCTTGTTGGGACAAAATACCCGACCCCCAAAATTAATGAAAGAAAGGTTTATTCAGCTCACAGTTTGAAGGGTTCAGTCCACATTTGGCTGGCTCCAAGGCACAGTGGCACGGCAGCGGGCAGCCGATCATGGCTGTGGAAAACAGCAAGAGCAGAAAGGGGAGGGCAGTGGAGGCAGCGGCAGCAAGCAGAGGCAAGCCTCTCCCCTCCCTTACATTGCATTCAGCCTCTCTGCTCCAGGGCTGGAGTAGTGCCCATTAATCATAAACTGCAGAAGCCAGCCCGTGACTGCAGGAGGGTTTGGAGGGACACCTAGACATAAACCCTAACACATGCTTAGTCCCTGACTTAGGGACATTAAGTTGCAGGCTTTCATAGGAGTACTGTTTAAGGTTCACTTTGTTGGATATGGACACAGCTGACTTGCGAGCATTGTCCCTGCACAGAACTCGTCTGTGACTCGGGGACTTAGCAGTATTTGTGTAAAAGATACAAGGGAAGTGAATCTGCTCATATGAGTATTTGGGTAAAACAGCACTTGAAACAGAAGGAAGTGCTGGCTGTAAGGCCGGAAGGGGCTGTGCCTCAGCCATTCACATGGGGCAGGTGGCAGCCAGGGGACCTCTAGTGGCTCCTGTGCATGGCTGTCAGACCTCAGTGCAGTTCCTCTCTTGAGTTCCTGCTCGCCCAGAGTGACTATAGAAGACCACAGAGGGGCCGAGGAGCTGGCTCAGTGGAATAAGTGCTTCCCTGGCAAGCGCAAGGGCCTGAGTTCAAACCCCGGTTCTGCAAAAAAAAAAAAAAAAAAAAGACCACAGAGTCAGGACTGTCAGGCCAAGGTGTGCCATGGAGCTGTGGTCCCTCCTCCTGCTCCCCCCACAACTTGGGGCTCGCTGACTGCTGTCTGAGGATGGTCCAGCACCTACAGAGAGGTCTGGGCCGCAGCCCTGCCTGCCACTGTAGGAGACCTGGGGGACAGCTGTCCTCTTTTGGGGGCTGGAGCTGGTGCAAAGACCCACAGTCCTAAAGTCTTAACCAACAGGTGTCATGAACAGGAAGTTACTGTCATTCCTTCCCTTCGTAAAAAATGTAAGTTTGTGATCCATAATGAACATGCTCGCCATGGGCAACATCTTGATCCTTTTTTACTTCCCTTCCCTCTGTCCTATTGCCCTAACCCCCAGACCTTCCCATCCCCATGATCTATTAGTTACTGTCATTCTAAACTGCCAAGTTTGAGGCTGTTTTCCTGAGGCATTAAAATAATGTTCAGGAGGAAGTGAAAGCAGTAGAGTGAGGTGGGACAGGAGATGAGCACAGAGAGGCCCTGTGGGCTTGCGTTGTGTAGTGCTCTGTAGGAGCCAGAGAGGACTTGAACTTTCATGGTACATGGGAAGTCACTGGGAATGGAGCAGGCAGGAGGGGCACGGTCTGTCTGAGGTTTGCACAGGCTCCCTGTCCGCTGTGTCGGGGCACAGCCCAGAGGCCGAGCTATGGGAGTAATGGCTGAGGATGAAAGCATGGATGGTGTGCTTTGGCTGTGGTGAGAAATGGCATGTTTTCGAGGTGAAACTGAGGCAGGGTCTCACAGAAGAAAGGTCAGGGTGCAAAAGAGAAGAGCAGGGCTGGGGAGCTGGCTCAGTGGAATAAGCGCTTCCCTGGCAAGCGCAAGGGCTTGAGTTCAATCCCCAGTTCTGCAAAAAAAAAAAAAAAGAGCCAGGAAGGACCCAGAAACTTTGGCCATAGGAACTGGAAGAAGTGAGTGCTGCTAACCTGATGGTAAAGCTGCAGGCGGAACCTAGGTGGGGCAGGAGGTGTGAGGAGTCGAGTGCATCTGTTAGTGTGGCTTCCTGCAGGCTGTCCCAGCAGAGGTGAAACTGGTACTTGGGTCTGGAATGGTGCCACGTGCTCTAGGGTGGAGGAAAAGTTTGTGAGTCCCTGTTGGTGTTTACAGCCAAAGACTGGATGAGATCATGTAAGAAATGAGAGTGGGTACAATAAGCAGCCCACGGTCAGAGACCAAGAGCAGGCCCGATCCCTTTAGATTCAGGAAGAAGCAGGGGTAGGGTCAGGAGACCAAGTGAGCCTGGGCTCCTGGGAGCCAAGTGAGGCAAGCTTGCAGGGGCACATGCTGGTTTGTCAGGTGGCCCTGATGCGGAGGAGGTGCTGAGTGGATCAGAGGGAGGGTGTGTGCAGACATAATCCCAGCTACTCGGAAGGTTGAGGTGCAGGTCTGACTTGAGCCTTCCCTCGCTAGGGTACAGGTGTGTGCCACCATGACTGGCTATACAGTCTGGTCTTACTCATAGATACAAATGAGAAAATGTCCCAGTTAAAATGTACCATGAGCAAGTGCAGTTTATTCTAGGGGTGCCAAGTTAGCACACTTTTAGGGAGCTAGTCTTGTAACTTGCCATGTTAACAAATTTTACTTTTTTTTTGAGACAGGCTCTCAACCTAAGTGATCCTCCTGCCTCAGCCTCTTGAGTGTTGGGATTACAGGAGCATGCCACTACACCTGGCCTTTTAGTTTTTTAAACTAAAATATTTCTTTCTTATGTTTTTTTCTTAGGTTTATAATGAACTATTTCTGGTGTTAAAAGTATATTTAAAGAAGTTTTCTAAGTATCGCTAGTTTATAGGTAGGCTTAGGATGCTGACTTTGTATTCAACAGCACTGCCAAATCTTTGTAACTTACCTGTGTATTCTTTAGAATTATTGTACCTACAAGTATTTAATCTGGAATACCAGTTTACATACCCCTTCCTAATCGCATGTCCTACCACCAAGTTGTATTACTTCAGCTAGAAATTGAGTAAAATACTCTGTAACGAATGGGGGTTCATTTGCTTTTACACAGTCTCAAAAGAAGTGTTCAAAAAAAAAAAAAAGCGTTCAACGTTTCTCCACTTCGGTGTTTACTGTGATTGTTTCTGGATTTGTGACTACTAAGAAAAGCTGTTTACTTTTTTACAGTGGTTTTTCAGTCATGAAGTTATATTTTAATGGGATGATCGTATAATTTATTATAAAGTTGTCATGTTATATACTGTCATAAATGAATGTTATCCCAGTCAAAACTAGGTTGTTTGATCATGTATGATAATACTGATTTTTGTATAAAGTTGAAGAGGGAGAGAATGAACAGATACTTAAAAAGAGGAGGTAAAAGAGCAGAGCCAGCTGTTGGCCAAGGCTTACTGAGAAGCTACACTAATTAAGTCAATCTGTTTTGGTGCCAAGATGGAGAAGTAAAAATAGAATGAGGATGAGGCAGACCACAGTCAGTATGTGATGGAGGCGGCCTTGAGCGTAGGATGCATGCCCTGAGTGCTGCTGCGACAGCCCAGGTGGAAAAGGGGAAAGTCAGTCCTGTTTCCCTCTGCATGGAAGGCAGCTTCAGCGGGCTAGAGGCCTAAATGTGAAGGGCAGGACCCCAAGAAAACTTAGTACCTAAAAAATTGGAAAAATATTTTAAAAATAGTTGTAGAAAACACTAACTACAGAGGGTAATATTTGAAGATTTGACACAGATTAAGGATTGATGATCCCAAGTGCAGTGGTGCATGCCTGTAATCCCTGCACTCACAAGAATTTAGTAAAAGTCTGAGAAAAGTAATTGAAATGAGGAAAAGGCTCATGCCCCAAACAAAGGACTACCTTAACAAGAGAAAGTGAGCACCCCAGAAGCTGTGTATGCGGAAGTCACCCCCCCCTTTGGAAGCTGTCTTATATTGGTGAGTTCCTGCCTCCCTGCTGTTGTCCCCTAGCCATTCTCTTGGAGCTTCCCAGTGTCACAGGTGGCACTCTTTTTTGTGTGTGGCCACA
>NW_004524775.1:3054468-3055817 GCF_000260255.1 Octodon degus
TTGAACCGTGGTCCCTGTGCTTTGCCAAGCTTGTTCCAAGTAGGTGCTTTAGACCACTGAGCCATCTCTCCAGCCCCTGTCACATACTTTTAACACATTTTAAAAATAAAGGGAAGAGCCAGTGAAAAAGATTTAATGCCTTTGTATCAATTTTGGTTGATTTGTGTGTGTTGTGTAGGACATAAAAACCTACTTAAACTTTTAATGAAAGCACTTATCAAGTGAGTATAATCATTTTCAGTTAAGATTATATATTTGTATCTCTTCTGATCAACTTTTGTTTATTCAGTGCTGACAACTTATAGAACCATAATCCTCATTAATAGAAAATATGGAGGCATATACACAAGTTGCGTAAGTGCAGAAATTTCCAAACCAGATGCTTTCTGAGGTTTTGTTGTCTTTGCAGTGGGAGCCGGTGAGGTGGCCAACTTTGCGGCTTACGCCTTCGCCCCAGCCACACTGGTGACACCCCTGGGAGCCCTTAGCGTCCTTGTAAGGTGAGCACAGCATGCGCAGCAGCAGCAGCAGCGGCACGAGAAGCATTAGTGTGATGGATTAACTGTGCGCGTAGCTTGCACTTCCACAGCCTTCAGGACTTTTTCCTCCAGTTAGTAGTTAGTGTCCAGACGCTTACCTCTGTGCAGGCAGGCTGTCGCTGAGTGGGGAAATGATTTTTGCTTTGGCTCATGGACGGACGACTCTGATTTTGTGAACTCCAGTTGCCTGGTCTCATTATCATTGTCAGCCCATGTCCACTTGGGTAGCGCCTGGCCAAAAGGACTGATTGCTGTGTCTGCCGCTGCTCGCCACTAAGGACAGGAGTCAGTGCTGGCTGCAGCTGGCTTGCATGTTCCTTTGCACCTCCAGCCCAGGGCGGGCCTGTTTGTGTAACTTCAGTAATTGAACAATAAGCCTATTTTGGGTTGGATTCGGGCCACTATTAGGAAGTTGATTGACTATTTACATGTACTTATCCTTTGTTCAAGGAACTACATATATAGTAAAGTTATAGTCTTTGTTTCCTTACATCGTTATTTTATTTAGTGTGTGTGTCTGTATTTGTGTGCAGGATCTCACAACACAGCTCAGATATGTAGTAATTCTCCTGTTTTCAGCCTCCCCAAGGCTGAGAATACAGGCATGCGTCACCACGCCTGAACTTAGTCTCTAGCTCAGTATGCCCCAGCTCCAGGCCAGCATGACTTCTGGTACTAGGGATCGAACCCTGGCCCCTGCACTTGCCTAAGCAGGCACTCAGTCCACTGAGCTATCTCACCGGCACTATGTACGGTTAACATTAAATGGACATGAAAGTGAGCTGGATCAACCAGGAGGGGAAAGTTAAT
>NW_004524775.1:3056042-3068730 GCF_000260255.1 Octodon degus
TGGCCAGCTCAGCCCACCAGGGGGCGGGGCTGGCTGGCATGTGGTGCTGGGGGATTGAACCGCGGTCCCTGTGCATTGCCAAGCTTGTTTCAAGTAGGTGCTTTAGACCACTGAGCCATCTCTCCAGCCCCTAGGACGTAAATTTAACGAGTTAGTCTTACAAATTTCTTGGAAAGTAAAGATGGTAGATATGTAGCCTTGGTGTATGAAGAAGCAGCTGATTCATTTTTAGAGTCAAATGTGCATTTGAATTTGGCTGAAAGCTACGGTCTTTCTAATTAGTATTTAGTGTGAGTTCAAAAATTTAAATTGTGAGTCTGTGATGTTTACAGATGGGAACAGTAGCTGATTATTTTAAAGTTCTCAGTCCCCTTTCTTTTCCATTTTAGTGCCGTTCTTTCTTCATACTTTCTGAATGAAAGACTCAATCTTCATGGGAAACTTGGGTGTTTGCTCAGTATTCTGGGATCTACAGTGATGGTCATCCATGCTCCAAAAGAGGAGGAGATAGAGACCTTGAACGAAATGTCTCATAAACTAGGTGACCCAGGTAAGAAAAGAAAGGGTTATTAGTTGTATTGTAGTATAACTTTTTTTGTTTGCTTGTTTTTTGAGACAGGATCTTGCCATATATGTAGTTCAGGCTGGCCTTGAGCTCACTGTATAATCCAGGCTGGCCTCAAATTTGAGGTGATTTTCCTGCCTCTGCCTCCTGGGTGCTAAAATTTCAGGCGTGTGCCACTATGCCCAGCCATATTTTTACTTTCTTAGTTTTTACTAAGAAAATTTTATTTTTTTTGTTTTTATGAAACATAGTCTCACCGTAGTTCATGCTGGTCTTAAATTCACTGTATATCCCAGGGTCACCTGAAACTCAGCGATTCTCTTGCCTCAGCCTCCTAAGTGCTAGGATTATAGGTGTCTGCTACCACACATGGCTAGTCTGTGCTTTAATCAAGGACTTATTTGTGAACACAGGCACAGATTGTTCTACATAGCCTATTACAGAAAATAAAGGTTGCTGTGGATCTCTGTCCAACTGTCTGCTTTTGTTCTTTAAGCTGTTTTTCTAAGGAACATGTCTCACTGCCACTTCCTTAGTTTGAGCCATTATCCCTCTTATCTGCGTATCTGAGCTATTGTACCTACTGAGGCTTTATTAGTTTACATTATTTTATCATTACGTAGTTTTATTTCTCACCATAGCCATATTGTGATCACTTTTCCTACTGTGACTTTATCTTGCTATTAAGAAATCGAACACGATTGTTTTGTTACTTGTGACTCATGTTTTGATTTTGGAAGCATTTGTTTTTGTTTTTGTTTTTGTCACCAATGTCTAGAATTTCCCACTGACATGCCTACATGTGGCTCCATTTTTTGTTGTACCAGGTACTTATTCATTATTTTTTATTTTGAAAATTAATGTCGTACTCTGGGGAACGGAATTGAATTGCCTTCTATGATATTCTTCCACTTTATCTTAGTGGTTTTATTTCTCTTGGTGATGGGGTCTAAACGTGGAGCCTCTGCATGGTGCTGCAGCTTCAGCACAGCTACTCTTAAAGGGGTAAGGGGCTTGCTGGACCACTGAGTTACCAAGGCAGCTCTCCCACCTCAGCCTCCCTGCTGGGATTATAGGGTTGCACCCCAGCTCAGCCTCACTCCATACAGATTCAGCATTCTGAACTGCTTTCTTTTCCTCTTTTCTGGTGTGGTGCAGGGGTTCTTGAACCTGGGGCTTTGTGCATGCTGGGTGAGTACTCTGCTGAGTCACATCTCCAGCCCATTTACTTTGTTTCTTTCTCATGTTCACTTATCTTTTTCTTCGGTGTTTTGGGAGCTTCCTGCTGTCCAGCCTTTGAGTTTCTCTTTTTGGTCTTATGTTTGTATTTTATTTAATTATATGTGTATTTTACAGTAGTAGGGATCAGAAGCAGGGCCTTATGCTAGGTAAGTGCTTTACCTCAGCTCCATACCCAACCCTTTTCACTTTTATGTAGAGCCTTGCTAAGTTGCCCAGAAAGGCCTTAAACTGGGATCGTCTGTCTCAGCACCCCCAGGATTTTGTCCCTTTTCTTTTTCTTCCAGATAGGGTTTCACTATGTAGGTAGTTCAGGCTAATCTTTAACTATGTAGCCCAGGCTGGCTTCAAGCTCACAGCAATCCTCCAACCTCAGGCTTGCAAGTGCTGGGATTAGAGGCAAGTCCCTTGATTGCTATAGCAGGAAAGGCAAGCTAGTTTTTATTGTGGGGCAGACCTTTTCTACTTCATGTCCACTTCACTCTCTATTTTGAGAACGTCTGACCAAACATCTGATGTAGTTAACTCCTTTCCTCTAGGCTTTGTGGTCTTCGCAACACTCGTGGTCATCGTGGCCTTGATCCTCATCTTCGTGGTGGGGCCTCGCCACGGGCAGAGCAGCATCCTGGTGTACATCACCATCTGCTCCGTGATTGGTGCCTTCTCGGTCTCCTGCGTGAAAGGCCTGGGCATCGCCATCAAGGAGCTGCTGGCGGGCAGGCCTGTGCTGCAGCACCCGCTGGCCTGGGTCCTGCTGCTGAGCCTGGTGGTCTGCGTGAGCACTCAGATCAACTACCTGAACCGGGCGCTGGACATATTCAACACGTCCATCGTGACTCCCATCTACTACGTGTTCTTCACAACCTCAGTTTTAACCTGCTCAGCAATTCTGTTCAAGGAGTGGCAGGATATGCCCGTGGATGATGTCATCGGAACACTGAGTGGCTTCTTCACAATCATTGTGGGGATATTCTTGCTGCATGCCTTTAAAGACGTCAGCTTTAGTCTAGCAAGTCTGCCCATATCTTTGCGAAAAGATGAAAAAGCAGTGAATGGCAATCTATCTAATATGTATGAAGTTCTCAACAATAACGAAGAAAGTTTGCCGTGTGGAGCTGAACAGCACCCTGGTGAAAATATCTCCCGGAGAAATGGAAGCCTGACAGCTTTTTAAGGAAGAGGTGATTGAAAGGTTAGTCTGTAGTTAGGCTGCAGCAGTGATTTAAGTTCCAGAACGTGGCTGAAAAAGCAGTGTCCTCGGCGTTCTCTGAGACAATCTTCTTTGAGGTTTCACCGATGTGGACCAAGACGTTACTTTTCCTGTATTTAAACAGTGGTAGCTTACTAAAAAGACCTTAGTACGTGGCCAGTTTCTATTAACACCGTGTTACTGCAGAGGTATTCTGCATCTTGATTCTTTCTCCAAAATCTAAATGCACTAGTGACAGTTTTACAAATGCTTTATTTTTTCATTGGTGATGAAGGTCTGAAACGCACATTTGTCATCCCCACTCCACACTCTTGATTGTGAAAATGAACAGAGTTACCCCAATACACTATCTTGTGGTTTACCTTATCTGTAAAGTTGACTCCTGTTTGATGAGTTAAGTTTGAAGTATTAGTTTAAGGGAATCCTTCATTTTTAAATGAAAGAAAGTCCTTTACAAACCAGGTCAGGAATATTGTGCAGGAGTGTTTCTCAGGCTGTGACTGTCCCCTCAGGTCTGTCTCCTGTCATTTCTGTGTGCATCTGAGGCCTCCTCAGCAGCTCATCAAGCAGCATGGCCTGCTGGGCGGGGTGCTGCACTCTACTGTCAGGCTTTTATTCTTTGGTCAGAATCCCATGGTGCCTCGAACCTTCATTGCCAGTTTACATCAACTCTAGTACTTTCAGTATATTTTCATATGAGTTACATTGTTCTTTAGACATCTTAACAATTGGGAAATAAAATCAGGAGACTGGGGAGATTTCATGAAGGTAAGCCATGTTATAGTACAGTTGAAAGTTCTCTGAAAGTCCAAATGTTAAAGTATGTAAAATGCAGTTTCTGCACCAGGTACTTTATTTTGTTGCAGAGTTTATTTGGACATCGTATATTTTGGTCTTTTAGAAAACATTTATGGAAAATTTCCAACATTAAAAAGAAGTGTAATGAACCCCATTCCAGCTTCAAAACTTGTCTACTTAGAGCTATCAAATTGGCCTTTAAAAATATATATTGACAGTATCCTGACCTGGCAGGAGTAGAGGCCTTGTCCCTGTCCCCTCCCCCAAGGTTGCACAGTGGCTGACTTGTCTTGTTCTCCCAGAGATCAGCTTTGTGGAGAAGAGCTACAGCCAGATTTTGTGAAATCTTAATTCCAGGTTTTATTGGTGCTCTGAGTATTAGAAACTTTTCTGCCAACCCTCTTCCAGGTAAGTCTTAATTTTTTTTTTTTTTTTTTTGTGCTCAGGCTGAAAGACCTTTTGCCTGCTAGGTGAACACACTTGAACTGAGCTACGCCCCAGCTTTCCTAGGCATCTTCACCCCACAGACAGAACATTCACCTGCTTGTATGCTGAGTCTGTATTGTGTTTTGTACAGAAAACTAACGTGGGGCCAGTCAGATAGCTCAGCAGATTAAAGCGCCTGCTGGGCAGACACAGGGACCAGGGTTCAGTGTGTTGTGCCCGTCCCCCGTCCCCCCCCCCGGGCTTGCTGAGAGCATGCCTGTAACCCCAGCACTTGGGAGGCTGAAAACAGGAGCATCAGTACGAGTCCAATCTGTGTAGTGAGACCCTATGCTAAAAATAAAAACCAGCTTGCACCCTCTTAGGGATGACAGTGCCTTCACTGAGAATGTGTAACTGATACGAAGAGATTATAAACTAGCTAACATTTTGTAGCACTAGGAATCACAAGTATCTGTAGATTTTATTTGGTATGCCACTAAGACTTACAAAACTTGGTAACCTAGTCATTAACTTCTGTTGTGAATTGTAGACACCATTCCTAATCTGTAGCTGAATGCTGGCCCCAAGTTTATTGCTTCCTGTCACTGGTCACTTTTAGGTGACTCTATAAACGGTAGCTCAAGGTCCCTCAGTCACACTGACAGTGCAGAGAGCAGTTCCTTGTCCTGTTCCTGCTGTCCTCAAAACTGGACTTCGCTGTTCCCCAGCCCAAGTTTCTCTTGAAGGTAGACGGAGGCAGAGTCTTCCATTGTTGGCCAGGTTGGTCTTTCCTCCATCTCTGCTCCAGTGTACTTGGGATTATATCTATTCCCATAATTCTGGTAAGTATACCAAATTGGTGTGTGAGATCTGACGTCACCTGGAGCAACCCCAGCCAGGGGAGGCGGTATGCAGAGGAGATGGGAAGGAGAGCCAGGGATGGTCAGGACAGGACTCAGGTCCTCCAGGCCGGCATGTGGTTATAGTGAACTGGTCCCATGGACCAGCTCCAGGTCATGGAAGCAGGCAGCAAATGTGTCTTCCTCCATGTCCAAAGTGGAGCGGCAACATTTCTCATGTCTTAATAATTGCCACGTAAGTTGGGTGTGGTGGTGCTTCAGAGGTATGTCCCTGAAGCCATCTGAACTAGGAGAGGGTCAAGTGGCAGTAAAATAAGTGCACAAGTAGGTTTCATTAGTTTTATTTCTCTAACTTGTACTCCTTACAAATTAGGTTTCATACTTGGATTTAGTGGAAACCAGACTTAAGTTCATGTCTTCAAAAAGACTGGCACAAAAGAGGGACAAGGACTTAGAAAACACTGTTCATAAAAGATCAGAAAAATCCCTATACTACTAAATAGTCATGAAGCTTAATGGTAATTGGCATAGGATCCTAACACAATTGACAGGTACTAAGTTTACTAAGAGAATGAATGAACTCAGCATTGTTACAGGGTGCAGCCAGCTGCTGGGACGTTCTCTAGGAAACCTGAGAGTAATTTTGTAGGAATGAGCTGGCAACATCCAGCAGCCAAGATTCTCAGGCTATCCTGATTACCAAAAGCATATACAATTTTAGTCTAGAAAAATAAGTCAGTTTTATAAAATAAGCTTTTAGGTCAAAAAGTACCTCTTAAACAAGTACAGAGATACTGAGAAATACTCCCTAACACTCCCTAAGCTGTTTTCAGAAAGAATGGTGCCATCAGTGGCTCCGCGGGGGTGGCCTGCCCCTCAGCTGCTGGCCAGAGACTGGTGGATGGGTGGCTGGAAGCAGCGCACATGCTCCACGGGGGTGCTCTCACCGTCCCCTGACTTCAGGTACTTGTCCAGGATGGCGATGATCTCATCGTTGAGGATCTGGAACTTGCGGATCCTCTCCACCATCTTCTTCAAAGGCTGCAACAGTTGAGGTCAGGGTGTTTTATTATTAACCTCCATACAGGTGTTTTTTTTTGTGACTCCAAATGTTACGATTGTCATATTTTCTTAGAAAAGTTATAGTGAACTCTATTGAAGCGCTATTTTAAATGCTATTGTAACAGTGACTATATTTTTAGTTGAAATGCATTTCTCTGTTGGTTTCACATAAAGCTTTGCAAAACTTGAAAAGTATATTCACCACAAATTAAGAACCAACTGTACGCTAAAAGCTGGGCTGTAAAGATGAAGACTGTGTTCAGTAGGGAAAGAGCAGTAAGCTAGCAAAACATGAGTTCTAGACTTGCACATTTGACCAACCTTGCTATGACAGATCTGGATAAAGGACATTAAAACACACACACACTGGTTGGTGGTGGTTCCCACGATGGTGGTAAAGCAGGAAGCATGTGCCCTGGGATGACCGCCTGCGCTGAAGCAAGCACCCTTCAGTTAGGCTAAGGAGCTCTCAGGTTGGCACCAGACCGTGGCAGTGAGCAGGAGCAGAGCAATGAAGACCTTGGGAATAGAATCATCTGCATTGTTATTTTAAAATATTAGAACTCAGACTTAAATTGGCAGTTATAGCCAAGATCGGAAGAAACTGAAAAACATGAACACCTGACTTTTGGAGCGGAAACCCAGCCGATGAGCTACAAGTTGCAGTAAGTTACCTACAGACATGCAGCAGCAAGAAGGAAGAGCTGAGAGACTGACAGGGTGGATACCACAGTGCTGAAGGTGCCCACACTGGCACCTGTAGTTCTGTCTCCCAGAATAGCCTTGGTAGGCAGAGATGCTACGGTTATCAACTTGAAGACAGCAGAGAATGCCTCCAGACCCAACTGCAGCATGGGCAGAGGACTTTCCTAGCTGGAAGCAGAAAGGCCCTGGCAACACACGATGCCAGAAATGAAAGATGGTTGCCTGCAATGCCTGGAAGGAGCTGTGTGAAAAGCAACAGAGAATGTGGGACTGGCAGTCAGCAGGAGACAGGGACCTTGTTCCTCCAAATCCAAGGACCTGAAATCAGCCACCTGCCTCCAAGAGTGACAGCAGATTCATCCCCGTGTCTCCAGGGCAAATGCAGCACCACTGCATGTTGACTAGCTTTGTGAGAGTGAGCAGAGGATTGGAGAACCGAGCTGACTTAGATGATGTGAAATTGATGGTGACTGACAGTGCCATTTATGCCATGGAGCGTGTGCTGATGCTACGGTCACAAGAGAGCTAGCACAGCAGGGAGTGGGACAGTAAGAATGGCTAACGCATCCCACAGAACGGGAAATAGAAGAAAGGCTACATGATTGATAAAGATCACTCCAAACTACACCGAGCAATGATTCTATAATTCAACTATAAGGAACCCATAAAATGCCAAAGACGGCACATCCTGAGTTATACAGAGAAGACTAGAAGAGTGTATCACATGAGTGCAGATCCTACAGACAACATAAGTTAGTCTCTGCACTCTGAAAGAATATGGGAGCTTGTTTTTTAAAATCTGCCAAACTTGCTTGCCAGTTACAGTTAGGTTCACTTAGGAATGGAAAGGATGGTTCAGTTAACAAAATTTCATTTTGGTTGGGGCAAGGAGCCTTGCGAAGGCCTCTGTCCACGTACCACGTTTTTGATAATCTCATCCTTGCCGTCGTGCTTCTGGACCTTGAGGAGATGGTAGCAGAAGTCCAGCACTGCGAAGCGCCGCTGCTGCCCCAGCAGCACAATGATCATGCAACCGGCCCAGTGCAGCCCATCGCCAAAACACTGCCTGCAAGCAAGCGCAGAGTGTCAGAGGACAGACAGACTCTCAGGAACACTGTTGTGCAGTTTCTGCAGATCCCACTCTCAATTGCTGTCCACAGCCGGAAGCAGCATCCCACATGGCTGTGGTTTCCTGGTTTGGATAAAGACAGTTTCTCAGCTCTGGCATGCTGCCTCCTAACTTCTGCCAGACCTCCATGCTCAGCTGCTGTGTGCAGAGGCTGCCAGAGTGCTAGTCCTGAGTCCTCCCTTCTGTGGCGCTGAAGTAGCGTGGCATACATCTGATCCCTTCCCAGGAAGCCTCTCCCTACTTCTGTCTCCATGTGTCCCCCCGCCCCCCAGGAACTACCCTCTCCAGAGCACTGTGCACACACACTTACTCCACTGTGAACTCGTGCGTCCCCACAGGAATGCAGTACACGAACTGCATGGCACTCCACAGCCTGTGGAACTCCACACACTCATCCACATGCATGACCCCATTGCTGGGGAGAGGCCCGCGCCAGATGGGATCATCCAGAAAGGTCCGGATCCGTGCCAAGATGACCTCGAACATAGACAGGCCACAACAGAGGCGCTCCTTGGTCAGCAAGTCCCCCTCCCTCGCAATTGCAATTTGCTGCAGAAAGCACAATGAGGGATGGTGTTGTTAGAAACACTTAGCTGGCAGCAGTAGCCAAACGAGCTTCAGCAATTATATATCCTTCAAGAGTAGCCACAGGCCAGTCAGCCAAGGAATCAGCAGCTATTGTGAACTGCTAGTGACCTTGCCTCTGGGCACGTCTGGCAATGTGCTTTGGTCTTCAGTGTGGCTGGGTCTACTGTGATGTGACAGCAATGCCACTATTCACCCTGTAACACCCAAGTTGGCCCCTCAAGATGGCAAGCGCAGGTGGAGGTCAAGGAACAGAAATGCAGTGTAAGCAGGTGTGGAATCAGAACCCGCCTTGATGCTGTGTCTTCTCTAAAAGTAGCCTTTCCTCTTTATGAAGGGAGGCACAATGTTCTGTGACATTAGCTATGTCTGTGTGAGTTGCCAAGAGATGTGAGGAGCTCACAGAGCTCGCGCCCTCGAGAGTGGTCTCTAGAGCCTTCCCCTTAAGCTGGGGTGGGGGCTGCTGCCTACTGGATCCCAAGAGGATGTCTTGACTGCCCCTTCCCCCCACTGCAGGCATGCCTACCTGCGGGGTCCCCAGTCTCTCAATCAATGGGACGAGGTGCAGCGGGGCGTACTTCGATTCCAGCCTTTTCATTTTGGCATCAAGCCTCTCCCCCTCTGCAGAGGGAAAGATATTTTACTTTAGTTTTTGTAAGAAGAAATACTGTGAAATTTCTGCTAAATCAACATGGATATAGATTCTCTTTGGGAGGAAGTTTTGCAGAAATAATGCTTTGATCTCTTAATTCAAACTGACAGATTTTCTTAATGCAATGTTTCCACTTGGGCTGTACCTTCAACTGAGACTGGTGTAACTCCCTCATGGAATAAACTGAAAAGAGCACAAACAACAAGGCCCAACAGAACTGATTTTGTTAAATATTCAAATCTGAGCTATACCGGAGGAGTACAGCAAGGCTCTTTAGCACTCGTCTGCTGAGACCACAGTCAACTCATGGCCACGTTTACTACTCACTCCTCTGCCATTTGGAAGCAAATCCTAGATGTCATTTCAGCAGGAACATTTCACTATCTACTACTCATTTAGTTAGGTAAATCCCTCTACTTGTCCCCAGCTATGATTGAACAAGCCCTGAAGTCACCCTACACAAGCAGCACTGTACAGAAGGCTGCCTGGACTGCAGAGTGGAGATACAGGCTTACCTTTTACGTGGACTCGTGGCAAGATATTCTGGAAGGGGGCCGCATGCAACAGGTCACACACCTCTTCTAAAGACTGCAGCAGAGAAAGGAAAACCACATTAGGAAGTGCTGAGGGCCCTGCTGAAGACAAGGGATGCTCTGGCCATTAGTGTAAAAAACACCGAGTTGTCTCTCAACAGGGAGGGGTAATGGAAATATACTGTCACGGGAGGGTGGGAGCTTAGGGTCCCTGGTGAGCAGGTGGCAAGAACAAAGCAGGCCTAAGGCTGCTGGCCGCCATGCGGGAAGATCCATCTAGGGCATAGAAAGGGAGTCCAGTCCCGAGATGCAGTCCTTCTGGAAGCTTTCAGTTCCCAGGTGTGTCACACCTGACCTTGGCTCCCCGAGTGTAAGCCAACAACACATCGTCTTGTGTAAGTAGTGGTCCACAGCTAAGCCCCAAGCAGTGTGGCCCCCTGTGGCTACACCCTGTGGTATGCTCTAGGCACTGGATGCCTGTCTTGAAAGCACACCTAGCAAAGTTGTCAGGTCTGCAAAGACATGCTTAAGCAGTAACATGGCAACAGTCTCCCTGAGCAGGTGGGAAAAGCCATTCCTGAAACAATGAACTTCACGGTGCCGTATAACACTGCTTCTGAGGTCCCCACTGAAGCCACCTCCCCCCAGACACTTCTGGCCCAGCGTGAATGGCTCGGACAGACAAGGGAGTGAGGCTGTGCTCACCAGGCTTTGCTCAACCAGCAAGCAGAAGAGCACGGCATTGCCCACCTCCCGCAGGTTTTGGAAGCACACGGTCTTCAGCTCTGCATACTCCACGATGTCCTTCAGCTGGTGGTGGAAGAACTCCAGGATGCCTGTGGGGGTGAAGGCAGCCACAAACTGTGGAGGCTGGTGGGGCGGTGACCTGGCAGCCTGGTACTCGGCAGCTAGATGTGCTGCTGCTGCTGCTGCTAAGGACAGTGCAGCATCCAGGCTGTCATCCCGAGGTGACACCACCTCTGTAACCTCCTCTCTTCAGAGAAGGTGGTGACAATAGCACAACATGAGAATTCAGCAGAGCAACAATACCATCAGCTCCAGAGAGGTGGATGGGTACCTGACAGACACACCTCTGTGGCTAACATCACAGTTGGAAAAAGCTGCACCCTTTCTCCCCGGTTCCAAAACACAGGAGGGGGTAAACAATGGCTGGACAATGCAACACATCATGCAAAAATGCAGGTATGAAGACAACAGAAATCCAATATTCCTGATCTGTATATTTAGGGCAAACCAGGGCAAAAGCCAACAGGCTGGTCCAAAATGCATGTGTAAGCAAAAGAGTCTGAGAGGCCCAAATTACCCTGGAGAACAAAGTTGAAGCTGAGCTCTGGGAAACTTTGGGAGCTTTGAAAATGTCAAAAAAAAAGAAGGTGAAAACATCAAGTTCAGACCTCTAGCTCATCCAGAATAAGTGCAAGAGACACAGACATAGAACTTGGAAGTCAATACTCAAATGACAGCAACTGAAATAAAGGAACAACTCCATCAGGCTATATATGAAATCAGTTCACAAATAATCTCTCAGGTTAAAAACAAAATGACAACAGCAGTGAAGAAATTGCTCTCAACATACCTAAAGAAGACACAGATTAAAAAAACAGAGCATAGAAAAAATGTTGGAAACATTCAATGAACAATACAAGAAAGAATTAGAATACATGGAACAGATTCAAACATATCTAGGAAATTAAGAATTCCATTGAAAGCTGGCAAACCAGTTGAATGAAACTAAAAATGGACTTTCAGACCTTGAAGACAGTGTTGCAGCTAGCTAGCACAGAAGGAAAGATCTCTTAAAAATAGGAAGCAGAGACTAGTGTGGCAGGGTCATGAAGAAGAGGCGGTGGTGGGAATGAGGAGGTGGTGGTGGGGGTACAAAACTGCGGTAGCTGACCGCAGGACTGGTGGTGTGAGGTGTGGGAAGGGCGTAGGTCCTAGCCCTCTCTCGGGCAGCGGCCGGGCCTCGGGGCTGAGCGCGGCCGTGGAGCCGCCTCCCCGGGACCCCGGCTCTGCCATGTTCCGCAGGGCGCGCCTTGGCGTGAAGCCAAATGTCAGGCCCGGTGGTGGCGCCCGGAGCTCCGCTGTCGCCAAGCCGCAGCGTGGGCAGGAGGCCGCCAGGCCACCAGAACCTGCTGCAGAGCCCGCTCCGAAGCCAGCGAAGCCCACAGATGTGCCCGCGGCGGATTTCGGGGGAACGGAACCCCAGGAAAAGGCTCCCACGAGCAGTGATGAAAAGATTGGTGGTGAAAATAATGTTGAAGAATCCTGTACATCATCCTCTTCTGTTTCCCAGAGGTCAGTGCTCCTTCACCATCTCCTCCCTTATCTACAGCTAATCAAGATGTTTCACAGCCAAGCCCCATTCCAACAAAAGAGAAACCACTGTGCTCAGACAGATACCGAATATACAAAGCCCAGAAACTACGGGAAATGTTAAAAGAATTGAGAAAAGAGAAGAAACACTGGAAAAACAAATATGCCATAAATGAAAACCAGGTGCCACCAGATCGTTCAAAAATGACTATGAGAGACTTCATATATTATCTGCCAGATAACAATCCAATGTCTTCTTCACTGGAACAAGAAAAGAAAACTGAAAAATCATTGACTCCAGTCCAGACAAGAGGCACACAAGACAGCCAGAGTGCTCTTGATGCTGAAGACAATGACGCAGCGGAAGGGGAGACAGATGATGGCCCATTGCTGGTACTGAGAGTGAAAGTGGCAGAAGATGGTTCTATTATTTTGGATGAAGAAAGTTTAACTGTGGAAGTTTTAAGGACAAAAGGCCCCTGTGTTGTTGAGGAAAATGACCCTATATTTGAGTGTGGTTCTACAACTACATATTCCAGCTTTAGGAAAAACTATTACTCTAAACCATGGTCAAATAAAGAAACAGA
>NW_004524775.1:3069060-3070282 GCF_000260255.1 Octodon degus
ACCTACTTGAAACAAGCTTGGCAAAGCACAGGGACCGCGGTTCGATCCTCCAGCACCGCATGCCAGCCAGCCGCGCCCCCTGGTGGGCTGAGCTGCACACACACACACACACACACACACACACACACACACACACACAAAATAAATAAATGTTAAAAAAAGAAAAAATCTTCCAAACCTCGGAAAAATGTAAAAGTGAAAAAAGTTATGAATGAAGTTGGGGATGATGATCCCGAGGAGTGTGTCAGTACTGAAATTTCAGACCCCGAAGGATCTCAGAGGGCTGCTCAGACAGTTGCGGAGGACTCTGACTTTATCAGGGCAGGATGCAGAAGTTGTATTGGAACAAGACCAAAATCAAACGAAAACAAGAAGAAAGAAGAGCCAAGATGGGACAAATGAACAGGAAGTACAGAGTCTTTCAGGAAATGCTACTGTTGAGTCAGGGTCTTCTGAAGGAGGCAAGCAGAAGAATAATTGTCAGTCTTTAAAGCCTGAGGTGAATGAACGTGAATGCACTAAGAAACACACACTCTATTGCATACAGAACCTGGATGAGTGTGGATTTAGTCTCCAGTGAGAGATGAGGAGAGAGATGACCCCATCCTTTTGGCAAGGATTAGTTCATCTTTCTGGGCTTGAGATACTGAGCAAGCAACACCTGCCCTCATACGAACTCGACGAATGTATTTTTCACCCAAGAAATTCCGAATTTCGACGAGAGACCCATTCTCCTGAATAAAGATGTTGATGGGGAAGTGAGCATACACAGACCTCATCTTATAATGGAAGCCCAGTGTAACCCCCTTGATCATGTTCTGTACATGGCTACAGTTGCCAACTGTGGACAGTTGCCAACTCCTTTCTGTTTCCCCACCATTTGTCAACTGGGAGCCTCTTTTTCTTCCCAAGGAGACTAAGTTCCACATTGATGTGGTTGAAGTCCCTCCGCAGGGTTCCTCTGGGGCCCTTCACGATAATTGTGCGTCCTTTCAGAGTGATGTCAGCATTTTCTGGAATGTCGACTGTCTGATTGCTAAGAATGGTCTTCATTCTTGCGGGAGATGCAGCAAAGAGAGCTGTTTTTAATTTTTGATGTAATATACTTTTATCACTGAGTGTCCTCTGATACTGCTTTTTTTCTGATGTTTACTTTGCATTATGCTTGGTTAATGTTTATAATTTCTACAAAGATTTTTTTTCTCGTCTTTTTTTTTTTTTT
>NW_004524775.1:3070382-3081797 GCF_000260255.1 Octodon degus
GAGAGAGAGAGAGAGAGAGAGAGTGGTGTGTGTGTGTGTGTGGCCAGCTCAGCCCACCAGGGGGCGGGGCTGGCTGGCATGTGGTGCTGGGGAATTGAACCGCGGTCCCTGATGCTTTGCCAAGCTAGTTCCAAGTAGGTGCTTTAGACCACTGAGCCATCTTTCCAGCCCCTTTAATTTTTGATGTAATATACTTTTATCACTGACTGTCCTCTGATACTGCTTTTTTTCTGATGTTTACTTTGCATTATGCTTGGTTAATGTTTATAATTTCTACAAAGATTTTTTTTTCTCGTCTTTTTTTTTTTTTTTTTCTTTCTTTTTTTTTTGTGGTGCTGGGGATAAAACTCAGGGATTCTTGTAGGCTAGGTAAGTGCTCCACCCTTGAGCTATAGCTCTAGCCCTTTTACTTATTTTTTATTATCGTAAAACTTCCAAGAGATCCACCACCTTAAGAAAAATTTAAGCTTAATGTATAGTAACTCTTGTAAACAGTATTGTATAGCAAGTCTCTGGAATTTTTTTCCTTTTGTGTAACAGAAATTATACCCATTGGATTTCCCGTTTCCTTCCTGCCCCAGTATTCAGAAAGAAATTCCATATAACCATCCAACTTTTTGTTTCTGTGAATTTGATTATATTAAAAATATCTCATGTAAGTGGAAAAAAAATAGGAAGCAGAAAATAACAGCTCAACAGCTGCAAGACAATGCAAAGAAAAACGGTATGTCAATGAAAAAGCAGGAGTCAACACAGATGACATAAAGCCTGTTGACAAGTGTAGTAACAGAAAATTTCCCAAGCATGGGAAAAGAATCTGACATAGAGTTAAGTGAACATACAGAACCCCAAACTTACCATAACCAAAATAAATTTACACCTAGATACATAATAAGCAACATCCCAGAAACTGCCAAAGAACAGAATATTAAAAGCTGTTAGAGAAAACAAACATCACCAATGAAGGAAAACCCATTAGAATCAGAGCACATTTCTCGACACAAACAACCGAGTCAGAAAAAGCTTGGAATAAAGTACCTAAGGTCCTGAAAGAAAACTTCCAAATGGATGTCACCTGCAGAAAACTTTCAAAATTAGTGGAGAAATGATACTTTCACAACAAAGAACAACTGAAGAAATTCATGATTCATGACCACCAAACCAACTATACAAAGAGTACTGAAAGATATAAAGGAAGAGGTAGAAATGACATTTCCAAGCACAATACAAATAAAGCACCAAGCACAGCAAGCAACTGAACAAAAAGGAAAAGTAGGGAACCAATAGCAGCAAAACAACATGACAAAGTTAAGCCAACACGTATCAGTTATAATTATCAGTGTAAATGGTCTCAATTCACCAGTCTAAAGAAGCAGATTGGCAGAGTGGATCAAGAAACAAAATCCAACAAAATGCTGCATACAAGAAAACATTGAACTCAAAAGGAAATTCACAGACTGAAAGTCAAAAGATGGAGAGCAGTACTCCATGTGACAGGAACCCAGAAAACAAGCAGGGGTAGCTGTTGTTTGCAGATAATGTGAACTTCAAGAATGATCCAGGGAGACAAAGAAGGTCACTACGTACTTGTTAGGGAAAAACTGCACGAAGAAGAGGTAACAATCATAAACATACATGCACGAAATACGGGAGCACCCAACTGTACAAGGCAAAATTCAACAAATGAAAAGCAGTAACACAATTGTAATGGACTTTAACACCCCACTGTCACAAAAAGATCAAATAGGCAAAAACAGCAAAGAACAGAACTGAACCACACTTACAAAGAAATGGATTTAGCTCTATCCAGTAACATCACCCAGTAACATCACAGTACATGTTCTCAACTGTACATGGGGCATTCTCTAAAATAGACCTTATATAGGCGGTGGAGATAGCTCAGAGGTCTACGCGCCTGCCTAGGCAAGCATAAGGACCTGGGTTCGATCCCTAGTACCACATGTTGTGCCAGCCTCTCCCTGGGTGTGCCAAGCCAGTCACCAAGATTGGGCGTGGTGATATACGCTTGTAATCCCAGTTCTGGGGAGGCTGAAACAGGATCACTATGCGGTTGAGCTGCATGGTGAGACCCTGTACAAAATACATTTGAAAGAATAAAATAGATTATATACTAGCTCACAGAATATACTTATGTAAGTGCAAAGGAACTGAAATTATCCCATATTATCAGACCACAGTTAATGAAGTTGGAAATTACTGACAAAAGAAAACACAAAAACTCCATAAACACGTGGAAATTAAATAATGCCCTCCTGAAACTCACATTAGTGGAAAGTCCTCATGCCCAGGTCATGCTGAGGGCTTCTCACAGTCCTCCTTGCCCTGTGCCCGGGACAGCCCCTTCCTCAGCATGCTCAGGTCCTGGGCTGCCAGCGCAGCTGTCTCACTGCCTGTCAGTGCCTTACACCTGAATGGCTCCTCTGCCATGTTTGAAGCTCCCGCCTTGTCATTTTATTACCCAACATTATTCATCTGTTTTGCAGCGTGTTGAAGTTGGATTCTCCTAAGCAAGGCCTGGCCACAATACATGTGATTTCCTTTGTGGAGGCAAAGCAGTCCCCTCATTGTGCCTTCAGACAAACAATGACAGCTGTGTCCAGGTGCCAGGTTGCACCAGTAGGCTACCCACAAGGTCAGTGTCCCATCAGTGACCCGCACGTGGGCTCCAGTGACCAAAGACAAGGCTAGTGTTTAGCTGTGCCACTTTCAGAAGGAAACTGCCACATAAGAGAAAAACCAGCCCTAACAGACGAAGGTTCCTCCAGCTCAGTTTTATCATGAAACAGTACTTCTTGAAACCATTACAGCTGCTTATTTAGCCCATCAGAAGCGTTTCCACAAGGTGCCCTGAGGACACAACTGCTGAGAGCCTTGTATCCTGCGCGCGGGACAGGTTTGGGTGTGGACACCCCCCCCCCCATCTGACAGGACCAGGGGAATGCCTCAGGGTTAGTGGACTCAGCCCTAGAGGGTGGTAGCTGATATAGTCAAGCTCCCTGCACTCTTTGGCAAGGGCATGGGAGGGACTTAGCATTTGGAGCTGGGACATCCTCCCACCTAACCCTTGCTGTCTGACATGCCTTCCCTGTGTCCTTAGCTAGAGCTGGGCCCTTGACACACTTGCCTGCCCACATGCTTCCTGGTGGGAAGGTGTCAGTGTTAGGCAGGCTCCGCTTTACGCTCTTTATCTTCTCCCACCAGTAACGTCCAACTTTCTTTCCTGTTATCGCCTAAGGGTTGACCTTTCCTTCCCTCACAAACTCCACTGTGAGTTCCACAGCCCAGGCCTCCAACTCACCAGGAGAGCCATACTCGTGCCGGGGCAGACGGCAGATCTTGGGCATCACCTCCATCAGTGTCTTCACGTACTGCAGGATCGTGCCCTGGAGCTAGGGAGACAAAGGCTGTTGGCCACAGCACCACTGTGAACAGGTATCTCCTGGCAGAACGTGCAGTGATGACAGTCTGTGGTGCTGCTCTGGCAGGGAATGAAATTCCACTGGGAAGGAGCTATGACCAGGTGTCCCCACGTGGCTGGACACAGTCACACTATAAATCACACCGCCCCTGAGATACAGGGCCTCTCGGGTGCCAGAAGAGAGCAAAGAGCCAGGGCTGTCAAGCACCTTCTCTGCAGATGCACCATCGCCACCAAGAGCCCTGTAGCCCTCCCAGGACAGTGGGCAGCGCTGGGCTCTTCTGTGGGTCTGGTACAGCTTCAAGGCTGGCTTGTGTCACTCGTGCTCAGCCCCAGGCCAGGAATCTCCACGTCCTTAGGCCTGTCACATGTGAGGGTAAGAACTTCCGGCAGGGGCCTGGCACAGCCTGGTAGGTCTTAGGATCAGGGACCAACCTGCTAGGTTCTAAAAGTTCAATCCTGACCTGTGCAGCTGGAGATTGCACTTCTCACAATTCTGTTAGCCTCTGTCTTTACGTACAAAGCTATCTCATTTCCTCGATCACCACGCCATGCAGATGGCCGCAGTCTCAAGCTTTTTTCTTTATTTTTATTTCTTGTATTTAGTACAGGGTCTTACTACACAGATCGGACTGTTTTCCGTCTCCCGAGTGCTGGGATCACAGGCGTGCACCACCACACCCGGTCTCAGTCGCTGTCTTAACACGCCCTGAAATGCCGGGAATGGAACCCCAGTCCCTGCGCTTGCCTAAGCAGGCACTTTAATCCACTGAGCTATGTGGCTGGCCCCTCATGCTTTTTCTTGACTGGTGGCTGAACCATGGGAGTGACATGAAAATCTATACTTGGTGATAAGAGTAATATACTCTTATAAGGAAGGCAATATGGTAATTTAAAAAATGCCTTCTGTGAGTCAGTTAAAATAACCTGGATGCATTCAGGTTTTTTTTTAAATAACAAGGTCAGGCGGGATCCAAACTCCTGGGCTCAAGTGAATTCCTCCATCTCAGCCTCGTGAGTGGCTGGTATCACAGGTTACAAGTGTGGTGGATCTACTTTCTTAAATGGGGGAAAAATTGAAGTATCAGAAATGTTTGCAACTAAATGGAATCATTCACCTGGTGGAGACTCAGTTCAGAGAGGTGTTCTGGTGGTTCTGGCCAGGGACGGAAGCTACTTCAGGGCAACTCACCAGGCTCTTGACAACCTTCAGCAGCTCTTCCATGACCACCGCAATGCCCTGGTAGCCAAGCAGCCGGCAGATGACTTGAAAATGTGGCGGCCCCACAAAGTTCCGGTAGCTGCCATAAATGCTGGAGTAGGCCAGGTTCAGAGCCTGGAACAAGCGCCGGAGTTGTAGTAAACAAGCCCCCCCCACACACACACACACAGGAGAGCAACAGGACGCACTCAACACCCTGAGCTAATGATCTGATGACTTTGTCAAACGTGCAGCCCTTACAGGACAGAGGTCTTCAACCTGTCGGGAAAAGCAAAATTGCTAGAACACATCCTGATGGGGCAGTGGAACCTGGAGAAGCCTGGCAGCCCAGGGGCTGGGGGAGCACGGGGAGGGGCCCGCCGAGCTCCACCAGGGCACAGCAGAGCACAGGGAGACCCTAAAGTCACATTCACGCTGCTGTCCCTCTCCACACTTCTTTTTTGGGGATTGAACTCAGGTCTGTGCGCTTGCCAGGGAAGCACTTATTCCACTGAGCCATCTCCCCGGCCCCCTTCTCCACACTTCTTGAGCCACATTCTAGACGTTTCATGCTATTTTCTATTTTCCTTCAGTGACTGTACTTTCTAATTTCCCGGGACTGCCTCTTGACCCCTGGTTATGGAGAAGTGTGCTCACCGTCAAACGTTGGGAGAATTTTAAAAAATCTTTTGTTAAATGATTTCTAGTTTGAGTTCATGGTGCTTAGAGAACACACTGCACAATTTCAGTTCTTTCACTTTTGATGAAGTCTCCCCTGTGAGCCAGGACATAGTCTGTTTTGGTGAATGCTCCTGGCCCTTTGGAAGCACTGTGTTGTGTTGTGCTGGGGTGCCGCGCATGAGCTGCCAGGTCCTGTTGGTGAACCTGGCAGCTCAGATCCTCGGCTGCTGCTCGTTCTGTGTTTGCTTGGTCACCTAGGGGCCCTCGGGTGGAGATGTTCCTCCGTCCTTTCGTGGTTTTCAGCTTTTGTGTCTAGTGCAGAAGCCCTATGGTTTGTTGTAAGACATCTGGAGTTGCTATTTTCTTGGTGGTTTGACTCTTTAGCACTAGCTAGTATCCATGGTAGTAATATACGCACTCACTTTATTATGATGAGTGCTGTGTCTTTGTTCCAGGGTTTTACTTTACACCCACCCGGACCGTTACCAAGAACTGAATTTTTTGGACCATATCACCTATCCATCAGTCAGTGGCTCACAGAAGTAGAGGGTCAGGGTCTTCACGCTGAGTGAATAACCAGCCCTTTTTAAATTTAGACAAGGTCTTCTTAAGCCATTCAATCTGGTGTCTAACCTATGATGCTCCTGCCTCTGTCTCCCAGAGTACTGGGGTTGCAGACAGTACCACAACGCCGGGCTTTGTTTATATTTAATACGTTTACACATAACGCCCGATATGTTAGGGCCTAAGCCCATTTTCTTCTTTCATTTATTCAAATGTCTGCAGTAAGCCCTCAGTTTAGGAACATCTGAGTTGTGAACTCTGTGGAAGACTCACTTTATCGGATACGAAAGAATCCAACTTGGGGACAGTCTCCTGGAACATAAGCCCTTTGTAAGGCAAAAACTTACTGGATATTCACTGGATACAGGACACGCCTTAATGCTTTTTACCCCGTCCTCTCCCTGCGCCCTGTCCATTCCATTTCATTTCATTCTTTCTGCCTTCCTGTGCCCTGTCAGAGTTTACAACTCCCGGGGTAGAGTGCTGAGCATATATGTGACTCCGGGGAGACCTGCAGAGGCCTGAGCCTGGTGCCTTTTTACCCTGTAGGACTCTGATTGGTCTTCTGGCTCCAACAGAGTGTGACTGTGAGCACCAATGACTGAGTCCAGGTAGTCCTAGCACATCGCTAGATGTGCAGGTGGTTGCTGGACCCAAAGCAGGGCCTGAGTGTCAGTGGACCATGGATGGCCTCATCTGCCAACACAAGAATCTGTGATCCTGCCCTGATAAGCAGCCCCAAGCCGTAAGCCTGGAAGAACCAGAGTCTGGCTCTTGCGCTCAACAGCTGCCCGCCCTGTCCTTGGAGCTCCACCTCTAGTAAGGTGTCTGTGCACAGTGGGTTCAATGCCCAACACACCCCAGAAAACCACATAAAAGTCCTCAGTGGACTCTTACGGGCCCATGTTCCACGTAAGCTCACCCCGGCACTGCCTCGGCTGCCAGAAGCCACTCCTGACTTCCCTGCAGACAAAGCCAAACCCAGAGAGGACTTGTCCCAGAGGCAACGCCTGGCTCAGGCAGTGGCCTGAACTCGGGGCTGATAGTGAGTGAAGACTGAGCTACCTGGGGAGCACCTTGGACACCCAGACTGAGCCCAGCACAGGAAGCCCTGACAGCTGTTGGAGGGCCCCCACTCACCAGGCCACTGTTAAATTCACAAAGGACGGGTTCCTGTAGCTGCCAGTCTGGTACAACTGTGCAGTGTTTCCTTTGTCCCTGACTGGATCCTAGGTGTGCTCTGAATATGGTGCCCCGTATCCGGAGGCCTGGCCTAGGCCTGCACGTCTCCGCACCCCTGAGTGCTACCCTACAGCTTCTGTAGAGCGCAGTGTTTGCATACCCTGCCATCCTCCCAGTCCCGAGGTCCTTCAGTTACCCTCATGCCTTGACACCTTAAATGTGCTGTTTAGGGACCTGGGGTGAGCAGAAATGGCCGTGCGTTCAGTTACACTGTTTTTTCCCCTAACTACTCTAAGCCCTGCTTAGCTAAATCTGTGAGCGCTAACCTTCAGTAATACCCCTGGGCCTCTGTGAAGGTTCATTAGGCACAGCGCGGGGCTCTGTCCGCTCAGGACAAGAGGCTGCTGGCTGCGTGAGGAGGTCAGAGCTGCCTTCCACGTCTTCCACACCACCCTGGCCTTCGGACGGCTGTCCTGGCCCTGTCTCACCATGCTGCTAGGACTCTGCCGGCACCTTCTTAGCTAAGTGTTTTTAAACCTTGAAGCCTCCAGACAATCTCACTCATTCTAATAGCAGAACTGAGACTGGACACACGCCAACATATACTATATGTCCAGAGTCCATAGAAGCTAAACTAGTTCCGGGGGATGCCTTCCTGAGCTGTCTCTCCCCTTGCTTTCTCCCCCCTGCCCCATTTTTGTCTTTTTGAGACAGGGTCTCACTATGCAATTTAGGCTGGCCTTGCACTCACTCTGAGCCCAGGCTGGTGTCGAACTCACAGGATCCTCCTGCCTCAGCCTCCTGAGTGCTGGGATTACAGGCATATACCGCCACATCTGGCCTTCCCTACCCTGTTTTAAGTCAGCCTCTCACTCTGTTGCCAAGGCTGGCCTCTAACTTCAGGGCCCAAGCAGACCTCCTGCTTCAGCTCCTCAGGCAGAAGTCACCATGCGGGTTCCTGTTCTACATTACTCAGAAGGATGTTAATGGAATGGAAGAAAAACTACTTTCAACAAAGCATGATACATTTAAGTCACGGTAACTGAATGATTTAAAGCAAATGTCAAGCCAGCACAACATGTACCTGTAATCCCGGCAGCTACTGAGGTGGCCGAGGCAAGGACCACTTGAGACCCGCAGGGGCAACAGTGGGAAATGCCCAAAATTTTAAAAATTAAATTTCAAATTATGTGTATGATAATATAGGGGAATGTACACGAAACACCTACCTTGGATCCATGCAAATACTGGGGCTGTGCATTAGGCTGTTTATCTCTCTGAAATTCCTGAGAAAATGGCAATACTGTCCGAACAAACCTAAGCAGGAAAGGTAAAGAAGGAACTTTAATGTAGGCTCTTTAAATTCAGAACTTGCCAGTTACCCACTGTTAAGTTGTCCTCCCAGCTAACTGACACAGTCCTCAAGTGTCGCACACCAGGAACCGTCACGTGGACTTGGCACACACTCCCTGAGTCACAGCAACTGTCCATAGCTCAGGAGCCAGAGTAAAGGCCTGGAGTCCACAGACGCAGGCTCCAGCTTGCGAGAGGCTGAGCAGGGCGGCAGAGCTGCCACGAGCCCCACACGGTCGCAGGCCAGTGGCAGCTGCCTCCTGGCTGTCAGACCTCAGGGTGACGGAGACAAGCACCTGTGACGGCAGTGCCAGCCCAGTCACCCTTCCCATGGCTGCGGAAGCCAGGGTTGCAGTTATGACCCAGCTCGGTCAAGAAACTGCATCTTGGGCTGGAGAGAGTTTAGCGGTCTAGGCGCCTGCTTGGCAAATCCAAGGACCTGGCTTCAACCCTGGTACCACCGCTGTGCCCGCTCCAGACCCCCGAGCATGCTGTGCCGGCCACCGAAACCAGGTGTGGTGGCGCACGCCTGTCATCCCAGCCCTGGGAGGCTGAGACTGGAGGATCACTATGAGTCTGAGCTGCGCATGGGACCCTATACCAAATACATAAATAAAAGTTTTTTTAAAAAGAAGTTGCATCCTAGTCACAGATCGGGAGTGTTTTCAATTGAGTGGTAAATTTTTAAGCAGAAATGTCAAGGCTGGCAGGCACTTGCAGCTCTAAAGGGTGCCAAGCAGAAGAGGTGCAAGAGCTGGCCCAGAATGAGGCAGTTCTGAGTTACAAAAATGTGAAGCCCATCGCTGATCGAGCATAGCCTGAGGTGGCATCCCTGATTCTGAGTGTCACAAACACCTGAAAGCCAACAGGCATCTGCAGGGCAATACGAAGGTAGGGACTCACTGCTGTTCACAATAAAAGACAGGTGATAGGAAACAGGGAGAAAGGGTAAAGGGAGATAAAAAGAATTAAGAATATATTCATGTATCATGACATATGTATTTATTATGTTCTGTAAACATATACTTAAAAAAGTAAAAAAGAACTGGGCACAGTGCTGTGCACCTGTAATCCCAGCACTTGGGAGGCTGAGGCAGGAGGATCACCGAGTTTGAGGTGAGCATCAGTTACCCAGCAAATTCAAGGGCAATCTGGAATACACAGTGAGATTTTGTCTCAACAAATGTTTTTTTTAAAAAGAGTTGTTCAGTCACTAGAGTACCACCTGATTCACCCATAGGTGCTAAGACCACCTCATCAGATTTCAGCAAGCACAGCTTCTTTAAAGTCTCAGCTCGAAAGAACACTTGTGCCTCAACGGTGGGAAGCAGGCAGCCCTGCTCTGACCCGGGGCATTCTGGGACTCCACGCAGCCCTCAGGACACTGCCTCCTGTGGCCTCCTCCCACGGGTGCAGGGCTAAGTTCTACCACATTTCTCAGGAAGCCGCAGCCCCGAGGCCTGGAGCTCTGCGCTGGGGCACGTGGCTGTGCGCGTCTTCCCAGCTGCCCGACGCAGCATGAAGATGTAAACTTCAGGCGTCTGAGGCCTTTTCCCGACAGCAATGCCAGGGGCGCACCTGTGAGCAGTGTCCACATGATGTCCGTGAAGCCCCCAGCTAGGCCGGAGTGCTGGCGACAAGGTGGCCCACGGCAGCCCAGGCCGGGCCATCAGGAGCCCATCACTGCATGCTGACTGCTAGCAGGTAGGTCCCTGCGAGAGCACGCTGGGGGCAGAATGGAGGCCGGCAGAGGCTCCCGTGAGGTGGGAGCTCAGAGTGCCTGGCAACCCTCCAGGGGCCGTGGTCTGCAAGTGAAGACACAGAACAGCGTGGCCGAGGTCAGCTGTGTACCTTGTGTCAGAGGCAAGAAAGTGTGAGGGTCGGGACACCAAACAGCAGGCAGCCACCTGGTGGCTGGGCTGCACCCCCACTGCGCCCTCATTGCTGAACAGGGCTTTCAGCCTGGGGAGCCTCTGCCATCACTAGAGGTGGCCCTGTGATGACGCGGCCAAGGGTATCCCGGGGCCAGGGGGGCAGGCTAGGGACACTGCTCAGGCCTACTACAATGCACAGGACAGTGCTCGTGAGTGTGCCCGGCACTAGCATCACTATGGTTGCCTGACGGGCAAGCCTTCTTAGGGGCTCCATCCTCCCCAGCCCTCGCCACATGGCTGTCTCCAGGGTCGCACGGGGCCACCCTAGGACAAGAGCCCACATGGTGTCCCCTGCTATGGTACATTAGGTGGAAGGAAGGTCCCAGCTGATGACCACCAGCCACTGTGGCCAAGGCCGTGTGGGCACAGAGCCATGTGCATCGTGGCCCACTGAACGCCTCTCCCTGCAGCCTGGGCTATGGGCGTGGCTGAACGCAGGTGCATCCTGCCACACAGCACGCAACTGCAAGGCTTCCTGTGACATGGAATCCCACAGGTGCCAGCCCTTGCACTGCCAGAAAGGCCCTTCACGTTTACAAGGGAAAGACGGCCAAAGCCGGAGGCCGGGCAACCTCAGAATAGCGAACGTTCCAAAAGCGTCAGTAAGGACAAGTGCTGCCTCCCGCCCACCAGCCGCGGGCCACAGTGACCAGCAGAGGAAGGCTTCTGAGAACACAGGCCGGGCTGGAGAGCACCTGCAGAAAGCACACAGCAGCTGTGTCTTCGTCAACATGGAAGAGTCCTTGTGATGTGACATGAGCAGGGACCGTGTGACAGCATGGCTGTGACCTCACTGTCGCAGGACACAAAACACGTAGCCCCTGGGGGCTCCGGCTACTTGCATTAAATGGTGCTGTGCTTGCACAGCACCTACGCAGCACACCCTCTGTGGGTGCTGTCTTCTCCAGAGCTGCGTTGGTCTAGCATGATGGCCGGCTACGCTGTCGGGCAGCACCTCTTCTCCCTTTAGCAGCTGGTTTGCTCCTCCTCCTAACTGTGGGCCTAAAGCCAGTACCGACTGAGCCAATGGAAAGCAAAACAACTCTGAGCTTTCAAGGTCC
>NW_004524775.1:3082418-3084065 GCF_000260255.1 Octodon degus
GGGTGCACCCAGCGCCTCCCTGGGGCCGTTCCTATGGTAAAGCCAGGGCTGCACACACATGCACAGGTGCTGACGCAGCCCTGGACTAGCCTTGGTGCACAGAGAGCTCTGCCTGAGCTGGACAGGCCACTGCGTGGTGCACCAGTCATGTTTGTTCTTATTGCCACCAAGCCTGCAAAGCTGTGTGCTGCAGCAGTGAGGTGGGTCGAGGGTGCGAGGCCAGCTAAGGGACCCTGCACACACAACCTCCCAGCTAGAAACAGAAGCAGTGCCATCCACCATAGCTGGGTTGGTCCCAGGAGCCACTCCAGCTTCGAGCTGGAGCCCAGTCAAGTGCCCCGGACAGCAGCTATGGCCCTGCCCATGCCCCGGCGTAGCCCCAGTCTCCACATGTAAAGCCAAGGCAACCTGCCTGAGGGCCAGTCCAGGGCTGCACAACAGAGGAAGGCATGGCGAGGGTGTGACTGTCCTGGATGTGAGAAGTAGCAGGTAAGGAGAAAAGGGGAGTGAGTGCGGAAGCCCCGGGGACGTAGACCCGAGAAGCCCAGGCAGGCGCCCCTGGCACGCTCACCGGTTGGTGGAGCCATTGTAGCAGTAGTTGGGCAGGAAGTCGTAGTTGAGCTCCCAGAAGACGTGGAGCGTGATTCTCCCATAGGGGGCCGACACGTTGTGGTTGGCTTCCCGAAACATGGCGTCAAAGCTGTCCAGGGTCAGGTACCTGCTCAGCAGCTTGTGTGTCATGCGGTTGATTTCCAAGAGGCCGTCCAGTTCCTGCGGGTCAGAGGTGGTGTGAGGACTGCAGTGAGCCTTGCAGGAAAGAGGCACATGGTCCTTGGGACAGTGGAGGTACGGCGACACAGCCTGAGCACGGCCGGGCGTCTTCCCTCAGCTCTGTCTGCAGGGTGCCCACAGGCCCTCGCTGTCCACCATCACCCTGTCCTCACTGTACACTACCCTGGAGCAGCGTCCACTAACTGTGTCACCTCCTACCATGGACCGAGCCCTGTGCCTATCGCGCCCACCATGCTTAGGTCTATGCCCTGGGTCACGTCTCAGGAACGTGCTGGGAATTACGCAAAAGCACAGGCTGCTGAGCAAGGAGGATTGCTGCGAGTTCAAGACCAGCGTGGGCTACAAAGGGAGGTCAAGGCCAGCCTGAACTGCATAGTGAGACCCTGTTTCAGTAAGACAAGAAAAAACATGAACAAAAGCACAGGCTGGCCTTGGTGTCACTCGGGTTAACAGAGAAGGCCCAGGGCCCTGCATTCACTGCCAGGACAACGCCAGAGCAGGCACACCTGGGTCCCGGGAACGCTCCCATTGCACCGTCCCCAGCACAGCCCCTCTTGCAAGGGCTCAGCTACCCAGTCAAGCACATCTGAAGCTATTAAGAGGAACCACCCAGAAATAAGCAGTCTGTGTTTTCATTTCATTACAGAGCATTTTCCTACTGCATCGGCTCTCATTGCTTGTCTCTGTGACTTACTATATAAATTATAGGTGAGTAAAGTATCATTAATTTCTCATAGTTCTTTTTACTTTCCTATTGTAATTTTGAGTAAACTTAAAATATATATGACTTACATTACCTTTCTTTTTTTTATTAAATTTTATTTGTGTGTGTGTGTGTGTGTGTGTGTGTGTGTG
>NW_004524775.1:3084905-3088101 GCF_000260255.1 Octodon degus
CGAGATCTGTGGAAGCCTCTGCTGCAGGTGTGAAGCACAACAGATGCCAAAAACTACCAATTAAATCCTCAGATCTCAGGACCCATCTGTACTTTTTTTTCGGAACTGGGGATTGAACTCAGGCCCTTGCACTTGCCAGGCAAGCATTTATTCTACTGAGCTAACTCCCAGCCCCTCATCTGTACTTTAAAGTTGTCTTCTATTTTATCACTGTTTTCTGTAAATAAAAGTGTTAATCTTCTTTCCCCCCAATCTTCTTTTATTCAGTTGAGAACTCTATGAAATACATACTGCATCTTCCCTGTATCTGAGCTTTCTGATTTTTTTTTCTTCTTTCCATTGTATCTCTCTAAAGTCATTACTTTTTGTGTGCTTTCTGATACAATTTTCATCTCTTAAATGATTTTTTGCTTTTAAATCTCATAGAAGCTCCATCTTTTTCAAAACTTTCTGGTCTCCAGCTTATTTCTGGATTTCAAAAAAAAATGATTCATGCTGTTCTTCGTTGCAAATCCACTGCTTTTGTCTTCAGCATGGCGAACTGAACTCAGGCCTCTCACAAGCACTCGGCACTGAGCTACAGCCCTCTCTCCACTCTTTTATATTATTCTGAGACAAGGTCTTGCTGAGGTGTACAGGCTGGCCTCAAACTCGCAGTCCCCCTGCCTCAGCCTCCCAGGTACCTGGCGTCACAGATGTGCACCACCGACCCTGGCTGCAGCGGCCACTCTCTTGGTTTCTTTCAGCTCATTCTGATAGGTTATGGTTTTCATGAGTTTCGAGGCCACCCAAAAGGGCATCAGTGGGCACTGACCTCCTTTTTATGAAAATACATCTCCGTGGCACTGGGCCACGACGCTTCCCTGGGGCTAACCTGGGAGGAGCCCACCTGTGCTTTAGCAACAAGCCGGCCACTGCGACAGCACGTGTGATTTGTTCCCATGAATGCTGATGCGGGGCTTCATTTTCCCACTCAGGTGTGGGCTCTGAGGAAGCATATAGGGTCAGGAAGAATCTGTCCTTTCTTCGTATAAATTTTATCACGCCAGGTGCACTTACTGACATTTGCATGGCGCGGGCTGCTGGATGTGGAATCATTCCCCAAGGGTCACGTACTGAGGATGTGGTCTCCAGGGCAGCAGCGCCGTGGGGCTTTGCGAAAGAGGCTGTGCTGTATGGCCCTGGAGCCACACGGGGTCAGCCCACAGATGGGCTGAGGATTTGATGGCATTGCTGGGAAGCATGGAAACTTAGCATGGGTTGAGGGGCGGGCCCCGCCCTGTCCCGGTTCTTCCTTCCTGTCCCTCTCTTCCTGGCTGCCACAAGCCACGGCCCCTGCCACGATGTCCTACTTCACCAGGGCGCAGAGACAGTGGAGCCCAGAGACCAGATACGGAACCTCTGAAACCAAGACCTTGAATACACCTTTCCTCCGAGTTTTCTCTCAGGCTTGTCCTCCAGGCAGGACCTCACTAAGTAGTGCAGCCAGGCTTGAGCTCACCACAGCCCAGCTGGCCCTGAACCCCCAGGCGCACGCCGCCACGCCCAGCCTCTCCCAGGTACTTCGTTAGTGATGAAAAGCCCACAAGTGTATGCATCTTTTCATGATGACTATAATAAAGAACTAGAACGTCTATCAGCCACTCACTGAGAGAGTACGCCAGCTTCCACCTCAGATGTAAGTCATTTTCCACTAGGATTTCTTACTCTAAAGCTAATTCCAGTTGCAGATACTAAGCGCAGATGCCTAGAAAGACACTAACGAGAGGCCAAGTTCGGTTAGTGTCTAGCTTCTGTTCTTTACACAGAAACTGGGGCCTTCTGTCAGCTCAGTTTATTATTATTTTGGCAGAACAAAGGATTGAACTCAGGCCCTTGCTCTTGTCATGAAAGCACTTATTCCACTGAGCCATCTCCCTGGCCCCCTGTCAGCTCAGTTTATCAGGAAGGTGCAGGTAAAGTTAGCTCTCGGGCTCACCACGATCGATGTCAGGTCTTCGCTTTCAAATCGCCCAATCGCCAGCTCCAGAGACTTGTACATGGCTGCGGACACGCGCTGCGTGATCAGACGGTTCAGATCCACGGACCTGCCCAGGAGCTGGGAGGGAGAGGAGCAGAACTGAGGATCTCGGGAGCCACCGGAGCGCACGGCCAACGCCAAAATGCGCCCTCGCAGCCTAAGCCGAAGGATACGGCGCAATAGAAAACTAGGACAATTTATAAGATGCAGTACAAATATTTTACAGGGAATTGGATACCCAGGTGTCAAAACTAAGTATTTTACTGTCCTAGAACTGAAGTCCTGCAAGTCAAAGCCTTCACCAGGACTTGTGGGGAATCCTGCGCACTGTATTTCCCCTGACATCACAGGCCGAAGCCCCACGCCTCACGAGAGCCCGGCGAGTACGGTCTCTCCGCCGTGCTAACAGTGCTGAGCGCTTGCCCTGGGCAGCGGCCAGGGCATGGCTACCTTCCTCAGGTGCCACACCGCTCAGGGAGAGGAGGCTCCCATCTCTCCCCCAGGAACACACCACCTCAGGATCTGTAAGCAACGCAGAAGTCCAGCGAAGCCTCGGTGAGAACTGTCCTAAAACGTGCGGTGGTTGCCAACTGACAGACTGTGGGGTTCAGCAGAATTTCCCCTACAGCTTTACTTAGCTTTCCCTGGACATAAATAAGGCTGCCCATCACGTAAGAACAACGCACTCTTGGCGACCCTGCTGTGGTGCGGTAGCAGAAGATGCTCCCAGGAGCTAAGATGGCTACAGCATCCCCAGGTGCCGCACCCCCTGGTTGTGGTGTGCAGGGCCTCACAGGCCCCAAGTAAGCGTGCTAGCCCTAACCCACACCCCACTGGGTGGGGCCGCTGAGGGAGAGACAAGCTGAAGTTGGCCAAAATGTCATTCTACAGTATACAGTACTTCATGTGCTTTCTCCAAAGCCTGCCTCTAAGTTCTTTGACCGTGCAGAGGAAGTTCCTCCCTAACTGGCCAGCAGCGCTGCCCCTTTGTTCGCTCTGAGCTCTGGGCCCCTGCTGCCTCCTGGAGCCTGAAGGTAAGCCTGCAAGTCGGCCTCTGCACGTGAGGCTGCCCCATGGAGATGCTTCAAAGACTTCACAATCTGAGGCTTTTAGGCAGGGGAGCAGTGATTGCCCAGGCCAGGAGGCCAGAGCAGGCTAACCTCAGCCAGGAGGCCA
>NW_004524775.1:3088948-3104665 GCF_000260255.1 Octodon degus
TGCCTCTGCTTCAGCAGCGTCTCATAGCGGTTGGATGGTGGCAGGTGGATGGTGGCTCCCTGATTCTTACATTCCGACCGTAACCGTTTATCAAGAAGCAAACTAGTATAGAAAAGGACAGGGTATTTTTCACACACTGAATTTTCATGGAAATTTCAGACCAAAATTACACAAGATTTAGTATCGGAGTCACAAACCAAACACGTACCTTCCTGCCATGACCTTGTAGTAGGCAAATATCTGGTCCGCCAGCTTGTAGACAAATTGGTCAAAACACAGATTCACCTAAGGGGAAGGAAGCACGCAGAAGACTTCAAGTCCCTGAAGCAATGCCAAACGACACAAGGACAAGACCTTTTCAGGTAATGAATTTCTACTGAATTAGGAAAGAGAAGGCTAGCTAGGGAGATAGCTCGGCGGTCTAAGTGCCTGCCTGCCTGGCAAGCACAAGGACCTGGGTTTGATCCCTGGCACCACAAGCTGTGCCAGCCCAGGAACCATTTCCTGGAGTGGTGGCACACACCTGTAATCCCAGCGCTGGGGAGCCCACAACAGAAGGATCACTACCAGTCTGAGCTGCATAGCGAAACCCTGCACCAATTAAATAAATAAATAAATAAATAAACAAACAAACAAACAATTTAGAAAAGAGAAAGTACAATAAATTTTTTGGCCAATATTAGCACATTAAATAAATTGAGGCATGACCAAATGTCACCACTGTCCTTTTCCTGTAGGAGATTATGCTAGAACTCTCTGTTGAGACCAGGACATCCTGCCTCATACATGCAGAGCTACAAAGGAGTCTCTCTTCACCCCCATGCTTTATTTTTTATTTATTTATTTTTTGGCAGGAACCAGGGATTGAACTGAGGCCCTTGTGCTTGCCAGGGAAGTACTCATTCCACTGAGCCATCTCCCCGGCCCCACACCCACCCACACGCTTTAAACTGGCACTGTCACTGGGGTCCCTGCTGGGGTGGCACCTGCCGGGGCAGTGTTTTTCAGAAGACACTGTCTGAGGGCACTGCCAGGTTTCCCCTGAAACTGGGCTGGTGGCACTATGCACAAAGTCATCCCAGAGATACCCAAAATTCATACTTTGCTTCAGAGAAGGCTAGCCAACACCTGCCACTGAAACCACGCTGGGGACCCACGGGCCACAGACCTGCAGCCTGGCTAGTGGAGCTGACCGTGCACAGGATTTAGCCCTGGCCCGCCCTGCACCAGCGGCAGCCACAGCAACTTGGATAAGCAGGCAGGGGAGGTCCAGATGTGTGAAGCAATTTGTGCAGGCCAAGGGGTCGTGAGGCGTAAGCTAGAGTGAGACTGGTCTCTGAGCCGAGTGCATCCCTACCTGGTGACGCCCTGCGGGACTCTGTCCTGCAGAAGTGTCAGGTGCAGACAGAAATGTCTGTGACGGGAGCTCAGCCAAGTACTATTTGCAGTAACCACAGTGCTTGGCTTGGAGCAAGGCTCGCGCTCCCAGGCCAGCGACGGCAGGCACAGAAGCTGCTGTGCTCTGGTGACAGGTGCACACTGCAATCACGTGGGGGGCGGCTGGAAGCAGCCACCTGGAGAGGCCCGTTTCACGGTTTAAAAGGGGTTTAACTTTCTTAATACGCACAGACACGGAAGCGTAAGCCTCACCTCTGCCTCGATCTCGTCATAGAGAAACTGCTTATTGAAGCGCGTGAGCGCGTAGTGGGCGCTGTCGTTGTACAGGTCCAGGGAGTAGAGCACATACCTGCGGAGGGCGGCGGGTGGTCACTCCCGGCCCCACAGCCCAGGGAGATGGGCCTCAGGCGAGGAAAGACCACATCGCACCTCAGGGCCCACTGGGCCTTCTGGAGCCAATCCCCACCAGCCACAGGCCACCCTCTACAAGTATGCAGCATATTCTGAACAACAAAAATCAACTTGGAGCATCTGTCATACCCTAGAATGGCCTCATTAACAATAATGGAATGGATTATTTTGATAGCTGGAGGAGTGGGGTGGCACATACACCATACCCTGGACTGAACCTACACTGCAAAGAACCCCCAGGAAAACCAACCAATCCAGCTAAGGACAGCAGAGACCCCACAGCGGCCAGACGAGGCGCGCCACGGCCTCACAAGGAAACGAGGGGAGTGGCGGGGAGCATGGCCTTCACCTGGTTCAATCTCTGCACAACACCCCTGTGCTGTCATGGCCATAAATGTGTACAACTGCCATGCGCCAATTTTAAAAGGTGCATTTGAAAAAATAAGTTATTTTCTTATTTCAATAATGAACCGTCGGGGGCTGGTGAGATGGCTCAGTGGTCTAAAGCACCTACTTAGAACAAGCTTAGCAAAGTACAGGGACCGGGGTTCAATCCCCCAGCACCACATGCCAGCCAGCCCCGCCCCCTAGTGGGCTGAGCTGGCCACACACACACACACACACACACACACACACACACAAAAAAAATTAAAAAAAAAAAAAAAATGAACCGTTGGACTTAAGAAGACTGGATGACAGTCTTTACTGTACTGGGCCCACGGCCAGATGCCCCTGTGCCTGGGCTGGCAGTGGCCAGCAGCCAGAGCCCATGAGGGCAGGTGGGACCACATGGGACAGCCATCTGTGGGGGGGGGACCCAAGTGCCTCACGCTGCCACAGCACAGCACCAAGTGGAAGGCAAGGAGCCTGCCCAATGCTCCAGGCTGCAGGGCCCCTCTGAGGACTAACTTAGAAAGAACTGGCCCACAAAAAAAGTCCCCGGCTGTTTTTTAAAAACAACCCATTTTTTAAATGGCTCTCTGTCGATGTGAGCCCTATTTGAAGACTGATTGTACAGCCCTGACTCAGAATCCTGACCCCAACACCAAGCTGACCCATAGCTATCACCTCCTCAGCTTTGCTGGGTCCCACGCTGTGCCCCAAGTAAGCAGGCTGCCTGGGGCATCTGGGCCTGTAACTCCAGTGTGCTCAAGGCCCAGGCTTGGCTTGGGTCTGCTCTTCAGCCCAGGCGGACCCACACAGCCTCACCCAGCAACCACTCGAGGGAAGAACTCGCCCAGTTTCACGGCCCAATTGCCTGGCTTCAGTCTGAGCCCCTAAACAGGTGCTTGTGTCACTCTCTGAAGCTTGCTTGGGGAATGCGATTTCAGGTGCAGTACAGCCCGCGGCCCTGGCTCCTGCACCCCAGCACCCCCAGGGTCAGCCCCACAGCCTGGCCAGAGGCAGCTTCGAGACACGCACTCCATCATCGAGGCCTCCTTGGTCTCCAGGATGTGGTCGGTCAGGATCCAGGGCATGGACATCTCGATGGGGAACTGGATCCTCCTGCCCATGGTCAGCTCCAGGAAGAACTCTCGGAACCACAGCTGCGAAAGGTCGCAGCACTGCTGCAGGGTCTCTTGAGGATTCAAAGGGCATCACGTTAATGACTACACGTGGACCAAGACTTAGCAGACAATGCGAGTGAGCGGGCTGCGGGCGGGGAGCGGCAACTCCACCCTCAGCCCAAGACACGGCAGACATGAGTGGTGGGGCCACAGGGCCTCTGCGACAGGGCAGCATGGCACAGTGTGGCCCTGCACACGCGAGCACCCAGCACCCTCCTGCCTGCCAAGGGCCTTGTCAGCCCCCCACGGGCAGACCAGGGAAAAACAGGCCTACAGGTTGAGCATTCCTAATGTGAAAATCAGAATCTAGAGCACGCCAAGTGTGAAGCCCTTACAGAGCAGCGTGATGCAGGACTCAACGCCACACGCCCACCGGGGTGTGGCCCAGCTGCTCGCTGACATGCCTGCGCTCGGGGGATGCACTGGCAGGTGACGGCTTACACAGCCTCAGTAACTCTGACATCAACAGGTGATTCACTCTTGGGGGACCCCCGTCAGAAACACTGGTCCTTGCCAGGTGTGGTGGTGCACGCCTTACTCCCAGCGCTCAGAAGGCTGAGGCAGGAGAATCACTGCAAGTTCAAGTCCTGCCTGCACTATATGGTGAGCTCAAAACCAGCCTCAACTGCACAGTGAGACCTCGTCTCAAAAAAAAAAAAAACCCAGAAAAGAAACATCTGTCACCAACTGGAATGCGGTCACTGTGTGTGACGGCAAAGTCACCGCAGACCACGTTCGTAGTGTGTGTGGAACCTCAGAGAGGCCGCGCTGAAACATCCAAAACCAGCCTGCGGCGGGGACGGCCAGTGGGTCAGGTCTGTGGCTGGGAAAAGCACGGCACAGCGCACTTCACACTGCAGACTACAGCTCACCAGAGCTGCAGAAAGCCTCCATGGCCATCCTTCGACACTTGGGTCCCACCCTGAGGTCCTTCACTGTGGCTCTAGCACCACGCTGGGGTGCAGGGCCAGCGCTCTGCATGGAGCCATGCCCCAGCAAGAGCTATCCTCATGGACCGCCAAGTACTCCAAAACCCAAAGAAAAATCCATGATGCAAAACACTCTTCCCTGGAGCATTTCAGATAAGGGATACTCAACCTGCTTTTACTTAGGATAAAAGCCAGTGTTCAGGACTCGGCATGACCGCACACCAAGGGAGGTCTAGCTAATGAAAAACTAGACAGACTTTAAAAACAAGCATCTGCCCTTTCACAGGGCTGAGCTCAAAAGCGTTTTCTCCCAATACATTCAGGACCCCACTGAGTCAGAGAAGCCTCCTGCTTGAGCAGAAGGGTGGAGGGGAGGCCAAAGGCAGCGCCCCACAGGCAGGGCACACTGCTGTGCCAGACGGCTGGGCGGCACCAAGCAGGGCTGGCTGGCTCAGGACACGAGCCACCTTTCCACGTCACTGCACCCAAGGCCGTTTCTACTGTTTGCCAGTGTCTGGCTCTGCACCCAGGTGAGGGCCCATGCTTGCTGTGCTCCGAGCCCCACCAACCCGCAGGGGTTGGAAGACTGTGCTCACGGCTGGGCCGCAGCCCCGGCTACGGCAGAGACCAAGGGCAGTGAGGGCGGGAAGGGAGCCCGGAGACACCCAGCCACCACAGGTTAGGGCGGTCACTGCCTGGGTGGGCGGCAGGCAGGCAGGCAGAAGCATTCTAGCATGTTAGCAGTGTTAGAGCATGCCAGGCCCGACTCTGGTCAGCACTGTCTCTTACCACTGAAATTTATCAAGTGAGTGTAGAAGAACGACTCGCGGTGGAATTTTTCTATGTCCAATATGGTGGGCCCCTCAAGGCTACTTCTCAAGGTTTTCTTGGAGCCACTTTTATCTGCAATGAGGGACTCTAGCATGGTTCTCACCATGTAAAGCTGTGTCATCCAGGGAAACGTTGGCGGGGAGAAGATACACATGGAACATTAGTTACGCAAGCTCAGAAACACGAGAGGAGGGCTGCTCCACGGCTCCCTGCGGGGCGGGCTGGGCCTCGGCGCCCTGCGCCACCCTTGGCGGGCACTAGGGGGCGGCCCTGGCACTCCTCTAAGCGGCCGGCACTAGGGAGCGGCCCTGGCACTCCTCTAAGCGGCCGGCACTAGGGGGCGGCCCTGGCACTCCTCTAAGCGGCCGGGCTGCGGCTGTTTGGGGAAGATCAACCTGCAGAGGAGCAGTTCACCTCTGTGCCACGAACATCAACAAGAAAAACGAACAGTGTCTTACCACCAAAGGTTAAAAGAGGCGGATAGGTGTACGACTGCCTCAGAAACGCGTTTACCACATGCAAGAGCCTTTCCATGCCCAGAGACTTGAGCTGCCTCAGCAGCTCGGCAGAGCTCAAGGACTCGGCCATGGTGCGCACCAGGTAGAGCTAGACACAGACAGGCGGGAGGAGAGGCGGGAGAGAGCCGTTAGTCACAGGGGCACACGCCTGGGTGGGGACACGAGGACGGAGGCACGGACTCGGGACAGTGTCCGACGGACGGACGGACGGACAGAAGGACAGGGCGGGTGCTCCTCACACAGCCCTGGAGGCCGCTCCCCAGGGACGGGCCAAGTGCCTTCTCCTGGCCCCAGGCTCCCCAGAGACCCAGCCGCATGCTTCGCTGGTGACTCGTGAGAAGACGGAAAGGAGAGGCCATGAGGCCTTTCTGCAGAGGTGAATGAGGAGTCCCAAGGCCCACAGAGAAGCAGAGCGGACGGCACCCCAGGTAGGAGCGTCAAGGAGAACTCGAGAGGCTGCACACCCGGAGGAGCGCAGGAGGAGCAGCCTCCCCACGGCACAGGAAAGCCCCGCCAGCGCCCCAAGCTTCGGCGGCAGGAGTGTCCGTGTGGGAGCTAAACGTCAAATTACAGTCACACGTGTAGACACTCATCAGAGACGCGTGCACATGGACAGTTAAGACAGCCACCGCTTGGGGGACTGAAGAGGAAGTGAGGTCACCATGTGGGGACGGAGAAGGAAGTGAGGCCACTCACTCCTGCAGGGGAGAGGACAGACCAGAGACTGGGGCGCTCTCGGTGACACTTGAGTCGCTCAGGCAGGGTGCACTGCACCCAGGCCAGTAATCCCAGCCCCAACCTCGCTGGCCTACTGTCCCACCCACGTGGACCTGGCCGTGGAGAAGGGCAGGGCTGGGAACCTGTGTGCTCGAGGGTCCCACGGCGCGGCGCGGCACTTTAATGTCGAAGCCGCTCTTGGGATCTTTCTCCCCTCGCAGGGCAGGGTCGTTGAAGGGCTCGTGGCCGGTCTCCCAGTCGCACACCGTCTTCCTGATGGCCTGAAGGACACTGAACAGCCCATTGAGTTGTCACCTGGGCCTCCGCTATCACAGGGCCTCCTTACCTAAGAATGGCTCCCAGAAGGCTGTGTGCACCTCGCCAGCTCCTCTGTGTGTGGCAGAGGGACAGTAACTGTCACATTCAACATGAAACTTCAGGGGATGGGGCTGTAGCTCAGCGGCACAGGGCCGGCCTGCCAAGCACAAGGTCCTGAGTTTAACTCCCTGGTACCAAGAGAACCCACGAGATTTTAAGAGAGATTGGGAGATTCCATCCTGCACTTTCAGATACAATTTTCTTTTCTTTCTTTTTTTGAATTTTATTTATTAATGTGGGGGGGGCAGCTCAGCCCGCCAGGGGGCGGGCTGGCTGGCATGTGGTGCTGGGGGACTGAACCGTGGTCCCTGTGCTTTTTTTGCTAAGCTTGTTCTAAGTAGGTGCTTTAGACCACTGAGCCATCTCACCAGCCCCTCAGATACAATTTTCATACACAAAAGTCATTTCAAATGTTGTATGATGACCTTTTCACTGTGTATGTGAAACATAAACAAATTATATGTATGGACCTATTTCTGAGATAACTATATGCAAATAATTGAAAATCTCAGAAATCCAAAACACCAAGCACTCTGGTCCCAAGCTTTTCAGATAAGGGACGCTCGCTTGGGTTGCTCTGACACTGGAGGGCTCAGCTGAGGTGCACTCCTGGTGTCCTGCTTCGGCTCAGCAGCTGAGACTTGGACAGTGCAGACAGAGACGCTGCCCTGAGCAGTGTGGTCGGCCTGGGGACGGTCTTCGATTGGGGTCCGATCGAGACAGCCAAGTATAGAGGAAACTGGGCCTCAACAGAGAGCAGGCCCCAGGCATCGAGTGTGTGGAATGTGTGGCCTAGGAGTTAGTTCCTTGAGATTTATCCAGAGCTTTCCCACAGGGTGACCAGGACCAGCAGGGTACCTCTGGTCCTCAGGTGCCTGGTCCTGTGGTGTCACCCCAGCGCTCAGAGCTTTGGCTCTGGTAGCACTTCTGATGTTGGGAGCTGTGGATTAGCGCGCTGAACCTACATAAAACTTTGTTACTGCTGGCAACTTTACCCTGCTGGGTGCTGACTGTAAGTGAAGCCTATGTGGCCACCAACCTGGCCTTCTACACCCATGTCCCTAGAGATGACCTCCTCCAAAAGGCTTACATCAAGAGAGGCCCAAGTCAGAGGGACCCCTCTCTGCACAGCCCACATTGGGGTTGGCTCTTTGTTTTTCGCACACTGGCCCGGATGCTTCAATCCGCTGGCCTCAGCCACGTGAGTAGCTAGGATTATAAACCCGCATCCCCACATCTGGCTCTGTGTCATGTCTTAAAGGTTTTATTACAGGCCAGAAGAATAAGGGCTAACATCCTATATTTGTGAGGGGTGGAGCGCAGGGCCCCGGGGCCTTGGAGGTCAGGTGTTCAGAGCGCAGCGGTCGGCTGTCCCCCTCAGCGCCAGCTACTAGGCCACCGACTGGACTCAACACCAAGTGTGACTGCAATCCACCAAAGGTGAGCTTGGGTTGTCAGTGGCCCACTGAACCAGTGTGTACAGCACAACTGTCCCACGGTGTGCACCATGACCTCAGGCCTCTGGCAGAGGCAGCAGGCGGTACGGGTGGGCGGGAGGCTGACCTCTGGATGACGTTCTTCTTCTTCCTGATAGCTTGGCGCAGCGGCTCCCGGAGGGTCACCTGGGAGAAGTCCTGCAGGGCGGCGTAGACGGTGTGCCGGATGGCGTGGTTGAACACACTCTCCATCCTCCCCATCAGCACCTGCAGGCCTTTGATCATGGCGATCACCTGCAGGGACGGGGTGTTCAGCGGTGCAGGCGACAGGGCTGTCCCTGGCCCTCCCACAGCCTCCCTCCTTCCCGCGACACGCTGGCCCCTGGTACCATTCTTCTCAGAGCAAGGGCTCAGCACTGCTCCAGGCGCACCTTGCACCCATACACTGGGATGCACACATCCCCTTATCCACTGGCACACGCCCCAGAAGGACTCCAGAAGCAGAAAAAAGAAACAAACTTTTCTTTTCTTCTAGCACTCTGGGAGGCTGGGGCAGGAAGATCAAAGAGTGATCCAGCCTGGGCAACCTACTTACTTACTGAGCCCCTGTCTCAAAATGAAAAGGGCTGGGGATGTAGCTCAATGTGGAGGACCTGGGTTCAACCCCCAGTACCACCAAAACACCAACAAAGATTCAAGAAAGCAACTATGATAATAGCTGGAAAACAAAAAAGGAGACACAGGACGGCACACTGAACCAACACCGAGGCAAGGGCCTGGGAGAGGGCGGAGGGCCGAGCCAACCCGCGCCAGCGCTGCTGGGGCTGTGCGTTCCCCAGCTGCTCTGGGTTCTTCCTCCGTGCTGCCTACTGGCGGCATGCAGAATGGAGCCCTTAGGTTTGCAGAACGACTCCTTCTCCTGTGCAGTGCAGCTGCGAAGACGACCCTCCCTGTGCAGGGTGGCTTTCCTTTTGAGGATTTTTTTTTTTTGCTCCTCGAATGCCTTCAGGGCACTTTTGGCTGGCTGCAGGGTTGTGGGGATCGAACTACAACCACCTGAGGCTGACAGCTTTGTGGAAGCAGCCCCTTAAAGAACTGAGCTGGGCCAGGCCCCCTAACGGAATAAGGATGATTTTTTTTTTGAAATTATTTTTAATTTTATTTATTGTTATTTTTGGCAGTACCAAGGATTGAACTTAGGACTTTGCATTTGGCAGGCAGCCGCTTACGCCGCTGAGCTATATCCCTAGGCCCATGGCTTTCCTTTTTGAGAGAGTTTTGGGCTGCTATCGGGCCTTGAAAGATGATAAATCTTTCCACATGGGCAGCCACGTCCATAGTGAGACATTCACCTCAGAAGCGCGAGGGAAAGGCTTGGCTTTCTTCTTTAGGAAACTCCTAAACAAGAGGTTGATTCATCAGAATCCTTTGTAAATACTATTTTTTGTACCAGCATAAACTCACTATCCAAAGAATTCAAGCTTTTACACTGAACTACACCCTCCTGTCTAGTTTTTTCTTTGTTAATTTTGAGAAAGGGTATTAAGTTGCTAAATTGCCCCGGTTGGGCTCGAGCTTGGAACCCCCCACTTGGTACCCAGAGAGCTGAGATCACGCACGTGTGACCACATCCAGCTACACGTGTGACCACGTCCGGCTACGTGAGGCTTTCAGTGTGTTCTTCCAAAAGAACACCAAAATATGATTTCATGCTACCTATCTCACCAAAAAAGAACAAAATGTAAAGGAATTTCTGTTTTACAAAAGCAAATGGGGAAAACCATTTGAGTGAAGATGAAAATGCTCCATGTTCAAATTTATGGAAAGCAAAGAATGACACACTGAAGGTAAATTTAGAGCCTTAGATGCATACACAAGAAAAAAGAAAACGAAGGACTGAGAAAAATCATCTAATTTTCATCATGCATTTACAAAAAGAACACCAAAATATACACCCCAAATGTAGAAGAAATATCTAAAAGAAAAAAAAAAAAGACCTAGCAGAACACACAGGCATGTATTTGAGAGTGAGTCACAAACACGGAAGCTGCTCAGCGCACAAGCAGCCCGCCAGCTAGCGGGCCGGCCTCACGCCTCGTGGATCGGGCCGGGAGTCCGCAGTGAACAGGCTCAGCACAGGCTGCAGACGCTGGGGGGCGGGGGGCCACTGCACCGCTGCAGCCCGGACCCAAGACCAGGGAGCGGAAGCGACCAGCACGGCGGCTCCAGGGCTCACCGGTGGTGTTTAGCAGGCGCCAGAACAACTCTTTGTGTCACCAGTAATACTGTGGCTCCCTTCTGCAGACCTGAGCGCTGGGCCACTTACACGGCACCTCACCTCTTGAATCAATGGCTGGCTCCACTGTGGAATCAGCCACACCCAGAGTAACCACAGAAACAGACACGCACTCCAGAGATCTGCACACCAGCAGCAAAGTCCTTCCAATACAGCTGACCCCACACTGTGACGCACGCCGAAGAACACGAAACACAAGAACACAAGCAAAAAGACAAACTCCAAGAACTCCAAGCGCCCCCACATCTGATCCATGGGGCATCGATGGAGAGGAGACCAAAAGCCACAGCTGTTGTTCAAAATGATAAAGAAGAGATGAAAAAAGAAACAGATTCACGTGTTGAGCAAGTTCAAAGGAGATTTAACGAAAGGTAACAGACTAAATAAACAAACTGGTCGCTTTATAGAAGACACTAATAAAAAGACAGCTGAACTACAACAAAACAGAACGTGAATTAGCACCTGAGTGATGAACTGGAGTTCATGAAAAGACAGCAAATAGGAATTCAGGAGATAAAATATTCTGCTGGAAGCACAGGTAACAGAGGTGACCAGCGTGAAGACAGCCTCGTGGCTGGAAGAGCAGGTCATGCCAGTGGCCCTGTAATCAGGGACAACTTAGAAATAGCGGGCCACAGAAGAGTGGCTCCAACAGCTGCCGGACAACGTAAAGCAGAGAACTCTAAGTTGACTGGGGTCAATAACAGGTCGGCAGACAGCACAAATGGCATAAGGAACCTGTGTGGAAGGAAGTACTATATCGCAGGACTGGGGAGCGAGCTCGGACACAGAAGAACCTGCCTGGCAAGCGCAAGGCCCGAGTCTGATCCCCAGTCCTGCATGCTGTGCCGGCCCCGGAACCATGCGTGGTGGCATACGCCTGTAATCCCAGCGCCAGGGAGGCTGAGACAGGAGGATTGCTGCTAGCTCACGACTAGCCTGGGGGACTACAAAAGAGAGCACAGGCCCAGCCCAAACTGGGTAGCCAGACCCTGTCTCGAAAAAAAAAGAAAAAGAAAAAGAAAGAAGGAAGCCCGCTTGAAATGGGGCTCTGGGGTGCAGCCTGGGAGGGGGCCCTCGGTACCACAGAAAAGGAAAACTGAGAAAGGAAAAGAAAGGGAAAAAACAAGGTGAAACGGTGCTGCTGCTTTGAAGACTCCCAGGCAGACTCTTAAGATGCTGCCGCATGAGTCAGCAAGTCTACTTCTAAGGGTGCAACCACAGAAATAAACAGCTGTATCTGCAGAAAAGCCTGTGTCTAAAATTTCATGGCATCACTGTTGTTCACAATAATAAAACACAGAAACAACCCAAATGCTCATCCTCTGAAGGATAAATAAATGTGGTACTGGACACTGAGCAGCGAAAGGGAGAAAACACCCGTTCTTGGGCCGGCGAGATAGTTCAACGGTCTAAAGCGCCTGCTTAGGCAGGCACAGGGCGTGGCGGTTCAGTCCCTGGCATGGCAGGTAGGCTGCACCAGCGCCCCAAGAAAGGAAATACCCATGCTGTGTGACCCTGGGACCTTCGCACACCGTGACAGCTGCTGACCACTGAGGGCCACGGGCTGTGCGGCCTGCTACTCCCTGGACAGGCCAAGTCGCAATCAGAAGGCAGAGCGGTGGCTACCCTGAGCGGCGACAAGCGAGGTGCAGGTGGGTGTTTCAGTACACAACTCCAAATATACCAAAGCACTGGATTCTGCACGCTGAACAGGTCAGGGAGATGGTATGCGGCGGGTGCGCGGGTGTGCGTGTGCACACACTTACAAAACAGGGTGAGAATGTACTACGAAAACCTTCGGGTTAAAAAATTAGAAAATGCAGACAAACTCCTTAAAAATATAAATTAGCAAAACAGATGTAAGAAGTTAAAAAGATAAATATTCTACTACCTAGTGAAAAAATGCTTAAAAAAGCATTCTAATACACCGGAGAGAAGCAGCAGCAGTGGGGGGCAGCAAACACCCCAGGACGCGAGCCACAGACCTCCCTCCACAGACTCTGCCACGCACCAGGAGGAAGCCAGCCACGAGCTGTTATGAGGCCCAAGCGTGAGGACGGACGCAAAGTGTGCAATCAAATTAACGTGCACAAGTTTGCTAATGGTCTCTAAAAAAGACCCACAGGTTTAGTTAGATCCCGATGAAAACTTTCAGCAGGGGTCTGGTGAGATGGCTCAGTGGTCTAAAGCACCTACTTACAACAAGCTTAGCAAAGCTCAGGGACCGCGGTTCAATCCTCCAGCACCACATGCCAGCCAGCCCCGCCCCCTGGTGGGCTGAGCTGGCCACACACACACACACACTAAATAAATAAAAAACTTTCAGCAGGTTTCACTGTGGAATGTCAAAGTCCGATGCTAAACTGCTGATGAAAATACACAGGACAAGAACAGGCAAGCAGCTGTTTCTTTTTAGTCTTTCCTTCCTTCTTCCTTTTCTTACTTTTTGGCTTTTTGAGACAGGGCCTCACTCTGTAGTTCAGGCTGGCCTTGAGCTCATCATGTAGCCAGTTAGCCCTGCCTCAGCCTTCCAACGCTGGGACTGCAGGGTGCGCCACGAGGACCAGCTGAGGGACTCCAAGTCAGCAGAAACACGCGCTTTGCCACACGTGACCCTAAAGCCATCGCACGCACGGGGAGGAGGGCAGCGAGCCGTCGAAGTCAGCTTCCAGTGAGCTTCAGATGTCAGCAGGAAAGGCACGACAGAAAAATACCCTGAAGATGATACAGGATAATACCTACACGACCTTAGGGGCTGCAGGACCTTAGGGACTGCACAGGCGTCCAAACATAACAAAAGCAACCGGCTGACACGGAATCGAGGGCTTCTGTCCCTCAAAGGCCCAGGAGGAGGGACGGTCAGTGCGGACGCACACGCCGAAGGCAGCGCTCGTGAGGGTGAGCAGCACAGCCTGGTGTGTGTCTCCCCGTCAGGATGGAACACGCACACACACCGTGTCCCCAGACCCAAGAAAGACAGCTCTGGGACCTGCGCGGGATGTCGGCGCGGACCAGGAACACTTCCTCCTGTGCCTGTCTTCTGCCTAGACTGCTGTGCCGGACTCAGGCGGCTGCGCACGTGCAGACAGTGGCACAAAAGAGGAAGTTTGTTCATGGTTTTTCCTTTGCTTTTGCAAAGAAAATCAGGAGCGAGGCCAGAGTCACAGGAGCCAGGGGAAGCAGACGAAGCCCTCACCTCGACCAGAGCGAACTTCTCCTCGCTGGTGTAGTTGTAGCGGGTGGCACGCTCGTACTCCTCGGCGTTGTCAGGGCAGTCCTTGTTGGAGTACTTGTCAGTCGGGTGCACCAGCTTCCAGGAGTACTGGTGAGGACACAGAGAGAGGAAGCCCTGAGGACCAGACCCAGGTCTGGTCTGATGTGCAAACCACGGCCCAGGCCGCAAACAGGTGGCCTTCACAAAGCCCCACACGCCCAGTGCCCACTGCCCGGGCAGACACCGGCCATCTAATCTCAGGTTGAGGCACAACACCGGGCTATGAGGTACTGAATATCTAAGACCCCACACAGCCCACCACCATTTAAAAAAGAATTTGCCTCTCAAATGCTCATATGATTTTCCCATTAGCTAATTTTTTCTCTGCCCAAAATAAACCCCAAGGGAATAACTATTCAAATCTGTAGACAGACCAGGAACAATTTCACTAACGTTAAAAGAGACTGACAGCTGGAGCTGCTGCTTTGACAAGAATTAAAAAATAAATAAAATTGAGAGCTAAAGACTATCACAATGGCACAAATTTAGTTCTATCACTGTTTAAAAGATGAGGCCTTAAAACAAGAAAGCATGTCGTTCTGCCACGGCCTCGATGCGCACGCCTCCAGGCGTGGCTGGGCGTGTGGCTGGGTGCGTGGCACCTGCGTTCCCGGCACACCTGGGCGGCAGCACCTACCACCTCCATCACATGCGCGCTCCACTGTGACAGCAGCTGCAGGCCCTGCAGTGCCAGGTCAAAGAGCTTCCGGTACTCTGCGTCCGTCTTCTGGGTGTCCTGGCGCCCCGACCCCGTCACCACCTAGGCACACGGCGTGGCATCAGGCGTGAGGTGGAAACCCACAGACACAGTCACCCTCCCATCCAGCAAAGCTCTAGGACTCTACCGCGCCACACACAGAAGGAATCCAGAATGCAAAGAAGAGCTGGATGGGTATTTCTGGAAACAGAGGTGCAATAGGCCACTGAGTACATGAAACTGTCATGGGTCAGTGAAAGAGATCCAAACACAACTAGGTACCATTTCTGGTCCACTAGAATAGGTAGGATCAAACGAAAAAAGGACTAGACCTCAGTAAGCGCTGACGGCGTGGAGAAAGCGGAGCCTCTCGCCCCGCTGGGAGGCAGTCACTCTGAGAACAGCCTGGCAGTCCCTCCGGGTGAGGCAGAGCTAAGCCCTGACCTCGCAGCGCTGCTTCCAAGCAGCTACCAGGAGGACTGCAAGCTGCCTCCCCCAGAGCTCACACGCCCACAGCCGCAGCAGCAGCCGCCGCCAACCGAGCACTAGCTGCTTATCAGAGGACAAGCAGGCTGCCGGACACCCACGCAACAGATTATCGTTCACCCAGAAAAAGACATGAAGAAACCAATGCAAACTTCAACACAGAAACACTGTTCAGTGATACTGAAGTGAAAGAAGCCGTCAAAAAGGCCCATGGTACAGCTATAGTCCTGCTCCCGTCAGACAGGGGGATCAGGCAGAACCGCGAACAGACAGCAGAGGCCAGCAGGCCAGCAGGCCAGGAGGGCGGGAGTGGCGACAAGGGGGCATAGGTTTCTCCTGGGGCTGAGGAGAGTGTGCGGCAGTGGATGGGGGTGACGTGGTTCAGCCCAGGAACACAGCAAAACCTTTTAGTTGTACAACGTCCACAGGTGCATTATACCATATGCAAATCGTATCCCCAAAAGCTGTTAAAAAATACACTGAGCAAATGGATCAAAGGTATATTTTTTTCCTCCTTATGGGAGCTTGTTAGCCAGGCAAGGTGATGCACGCCTGTGATGGCAGCATGTGGGGTCAGAGGCAGGGATCGCTGGGAGTCTGAAAAGCCAGCCTGCGCTACGAAGTGAGTTCAAAGCCAGGCTGAACTGCACAGCGGGATCTGTCTCAAAAAGAAGCACCCTCCAAAAAAAAAAAAAAAATTGTCTTAAAAAACTACGCTACATACACATACCAATTCCCCACGAGGGATGTAACAATTATATACTGCAAACATGTA
>NW_004524775.1:3104863-3129558 GCF_000260255.1 Octodon degus
ATGTGGTGCTGGGGGATCGAACCGCGGTCCCTGATGCTTTGCTAAGCTTGTTCTAAGTAGGTGCTTTAGACCACTGAGCCATCTCTCCAGCCCCAATAAAGCTTTAATTGAAAGGAGAAAATAATGACCAAGAAATAAAATAAGCCAGGAAACACACACTGGAAAATGCACTTACTGGGGGAACGCAGCCCAGCCTGAAGTACACGGCACGACCAAGTGCCTTTTCTTTCCCAAATGTACTCCCTCCTCAACTCCTACCTGCTTGGAACCACAGTAATGACAGGAGATGCCACAAGAAATGGTTTTTTCTTGTTGTTAAGAATCCTGTGTGTGGAAGTGTGACACACCTGGGCTGCGCCCAGGCCTACACACCCCAGACAGATGCTCTACTGCTGAGCTGCACCCAGCACTGTTTTCACTTTGGTTGGGGCGGGGGTTGGGTTTTTCTTGTATTTTAGAGAAGGGTCTACAGGGTGCTCAGGGTCTCACTACTAGATCAGACTCGTGGTGATCCGCCTGTTTACAGCTTCCCGTGAACTGAGATTACAGGCGCGCACCACCGCGCCCAGTCTCAACTGCAGTCTCGCACAGCCCAGGGCGTGAGGCTGGCACGGCAGGCCCTGGGATGGAAACCCCAGCCCCGTGCCTGCCTGCCACAGGCACCGCAGTCTGCTGAGCTATTTGGCTGGCCCTTGCTCTCACTTTGCGCAACTGAGCAGGCAACCACAGCGCTCAGTTCACGGCCCTGCCAACGCTCGCGGGGGCTTCAGGAAGTACTCGGGTGTGGTGCTCGGCCCACGCTCGGGCGCACCAGAACGCGCGCGGCCTGGGGCTCGCACCCACCTCGCTGTTGCTGTAGCGCGCCAGTTCCGAGATGAAGCGCATGTGGTCCTCGCGGATCTGGATCATCTGCTCGCAGATGTTGTACTGGGGGCTGCTGCCTGAGGATGTGCAGGTCCACCTGGGGGAGGGGAGGCCGCGTCACGCCGCTGCAGCGGCACAGCGCCAGGGTCCCGGCAGGGCAGCCAAGGGCGTTGTGCGCGGCTCCAGGACTCAAGCATCTGTTTAAGTGGAACAGGAGACTACGCGACCAGGACCACCTGAGGCACGTAAGACCACAGTGCTGACAGGGGTGCTGTGTCTCAGCTCACCAGCTTCATCCTTGCCACGATTCCGATCACAGCGAACTAGAATCATGGAAGGAATCTGCAACCAGAACCACAAAAAGGCTTAAAGTCGCCAACCACGGTGCCACTCTACTCTGGCCTTTACAGAAGAGACCAGCTGGCCAAGATGCAACTTTGTCAAAGTTGTGGTTGAATGGTGACCACAGGTTAGCGGCAGGCGTCAGTCAAAGAAATGCAGAGACGCAATGGGCTACACGGATGCACGGTAAAGAGGGTGCGCCAGGCGTGGTGGCCACACCCGCAATCTGCGCACTCAGAGGCCGAGGCCAGAGGAGCACGGTGAGCTGAGGTCAGCCTGGGCTACATGGTGAGTGCAAGGCCAGCCAGGAATACACAGCGAGACCCTGTCTTAACGCCCCCAAGAAAGAGCACTACGCATTTACCATGCACCATCCGTAACAGTGAGCGACAGATCTTTGATGGCACAGGCTGGCCAGCTTTCTCTGTACCGTGCCAGAGTATAAACATTTTAGGACAGCAGGCTATTCTGTCCCTGTTGTACGGTCACCACGAACCGTCATCTTCTGATTTTTAAAGACATCCTTTGCAAAGTGCGAAGAGCACTCTCTAGTACCTTGGGCAAGGACATCTGGGCTGACCCGGTCCTCGGGCCACAGGCTGTGTGTGGCTCTGCGGTCTACAAAGCCGTCACTGTATCTCTCGCCGACACAAGCACCCTGCCCCTCTCTACAGCGCGCCGCAAGCATCGACAGCTCACCTCTGGGCCCAAGTGACCTCTGGTTCTCAACCACAAGGTCAGAGGGAATTTCTGGGGTGATGCAAACGCTCTAAGCGTGTGCCGTGCAGTATGGCAGCCTCTGATTGGCAAACATTTGAAATGTCACTGTTCTACCAGGAAAATTAAAAATGTAATTGTACTTCTCAATGAATGCGATCAGCCACATGTGACAAGGGCAGCGTACTGTCAGACCGCTAGGAGTGCCAGCAGTGTCACCTCAAGGGAGATCAGCAAGCTGTAGGACTGCAGGGAGGGCCCTGCGGAGAGCTCTTCCTACCGAGACTTATTCTCCTCGTAGTGGGCGCTGGTCTTGATGTATCTTGCCAGTTCTATCTGCATGTCCCCAAAGAGCGGAACCACCTGCAGCTGCTGTGGCCAAAGAACAAGGAGAGCCGGAATCATTGTTCAGTCATCAAATGCACAAGTGTGGCAAAAGCAACGGACGCTAGTAACTATCTTGGGCTGCACGCTACCTTTGCAAGTCATTTAGTACAAAACAATGTAATTAACTTCTATATTTTCACTTTGAAAAGAATAAAATACAGTTTAAGAACCAACACACACATAAACTATTCAAATGTGAGAATTAACCTTCCTCTTGTATTCATGTTCACTACAAAGTGGCTGCGTTCGCGTATCCCAGCCACGGCACAGCAGCACCCGGGGCAGGAGCCAAATCCTTTCCATGAGTTTGGTCGCAAACCAAACTGGACAAGAACTGAACCCAGCTTCCCCGCGAGGCCAACACCGGCCCCAACCGCTGGGTCGCACTCAGTTCTCACCCAATTTAGTGTGCACCCAGACTCGTGGTGGTCACTGAAGCACCACTGCAATTATAAAATGAAAGCGTACAGAGAAGCAGTTTGCAATAGCATCAAAAGGTAGAAATGTGCATGGATAAAGTGAACAAAGGTTGTGCAAGACTTCAAAACAAAATCCTGCCCCGGCTGGGTGTGGTGGTGCACACCTGCAATCCCAGCACTCCAGAGGCTGAGGCAGGAGGATCACTACAAGTTTGAGGCCAGTCTGGACTCCATAGTGAGTTCAAAGCTAGCCTGCGAGACCTTGTCTCAAAAATAAAATTCAAAAAAAAAAACAAAAAATACTGGCTGGCAAGATAGCTCAGCAGACTAAGCGCCTGCTTAGGCAAGTGCAGGGACCAGGGTTCAATCCCAAGCACCACATGCTGCGCCAGCCACACACCTGCAATCCCAGTGCTGGAGAGGCTCAAAACAGGAGGATCACTACGAGTCCAAGCTGCGTAGTGAGACCCTGTACCAAACACAAAAGATAAAATACTGCCCCAAATTCTAGAGAAAGCTCTCACTGAATAGAATAATATATGTTTCTGTGTCAAGTGGCTCAGAATTTTACTTTTTTTGTTATGGTGATGGGTTTCAGTGCAGGGTGACGACGTCAGCAGGACTATAAGTCCTGCAGACTTGAAGTTCACTAAGAGGGTGTCCTAAATGTTCTCAGGACAGAAATATGGTAAGCAGGAATACAGCTCTGGAGGGGGCGCCTGCCTAGCGTGCAAGACCCTGGACGCCAAAGGAGAAACGCAAATGGCTGAGCCACGCAGGGAGAGCATCGCGTGGGCACACAGAACCAAACAGTCTGGACATCAACAAGAAAAAGAAGAGTAAACAACGCAAAGAGGCACTTCACAAAAGGAACACACAAAGGCTAAGAACACGCACTGCAACCCGGGAGATTCCGGCAGCCAGCAGCCAGCCCTCAATGGCTCCGTGACAATGATGCAGCAGTCTCCAGGATGCCACCCCCAGACACAAGGCAGGGCCGGCAGAAAGGTCACTCGCCCAACAAGGCCTACAGTAAGGCTGCGACGACAAGCCAGGTGACCTCAGGTACCACTTCCCCCGCTCAGCATCTAACGCAAGAGGACTAAATCCCAGCAGGGGCTGCACTAGGCAAAACCTACACCACAAAACCCCAAAAGCACTGCTCCAGGCTCCTGCACGGACATGCTAACCCAACAGCTGGGGTGGAAGAAGCTGGGAGCACAAGTGGCACAGTTCCATCTCCATCCAGCTCAACACAGACAAGACTCCAGCAGAGGGGCAGGACACAGCGCCAGCAGCCACCATGCAGATGACAGGCCCAGCCCGGGCTCCCCCCCCCACATGCTTTCCCAACAGGGTCGACTGCCCTTGTCGGTTTCCACAAACCTTCAAGTTATTGTTAAAAAAAATAAAAAAGCAACTTACCTTGAAGTACTTGTCAATTTTGGATAAGTTTATTCTCTTCTTGGCATCCAATTTGTAGATGTTGCTGACGCTCCCATCCATTAGGTACAGTCCGAATCCCATGACCTGAAAGCCACAACACAGCCGTGAACGGTCCACTGACCACGCCTCACCCACGTGTACACACCCACCATAGTGCTAAGCTGCACTACCAACGCACCCCTCTGCAAGGCACTCCCCAGGCCTCGGGGAGGACTGTCCGTCCAGCTAAGTCCATCCCTCTCACGTGCCGTCTCCCAAGGCTGTCTCAGCCTCCTGCCAGGGCACCAACCCCAGCACCAACTCTTGCCCAGCAGCTGCAACTAAGAATTACGAGAGGGCTCCCAAATCCGCCACCAGCCCTAGCCGTTAGGGCTCACACCACACCTCCTCAAATCAGGTGCCAGGACAAAGCACTGCTCCTAGAGCACCGGGAACAAGGACGGGCAGACGTGCCACCAGGGCGAGCACTCTAGCCAGTGTGACGTCAGAGTCGCAGGGGCCCAGCTCCCCGCGAAAGTGGTGAGGGCCTAACTGCATGGTTTTTATAAAAGCTTGCTCTAACTTCATATCCCACATCCCCAAGCAGATCTTCAAAACTGTATCACAAAGCTGCACTTTAAGGCTGTTTGTCTGCTGCTCTGAATGTGAGTTTTCCCCTCACTGAAGTCACAGGGGCCGTGGCGGGCTTCCGGGCCAGGGTGCCAGCCTCTCCTGTGGGTCGCTGTCGTGCAGACCCGCCCCATTCGGACTCAGTTTCAATGTAGCCACACCTGCACTGCTCCTGGGGCCTGGCTGGGCCTCATGCACGACATGGTGCAGCTACCGCGCTCCCACCACCACGGAGCCCCCGAGGGAGGAGGCCTGAGGCCGGGGCGCAGGGCTGGGACCCCGCTAAGGGTCGCTGGGCTCTCACGAGCAGAGGTGCGGTGCGGAGACAGGGATGGGGAGCTGCCCTCTCTTCTGCGCAGCGTGAGAAATGCAGTTAAAATCCTCCCCGATCTGAAGCAAGATGTCGATAAGAACAGAGAATGTGCTGTGTCGCACAAAATTCTCAAATGCTCACAGAGGTTTTGGGAGGTGCCTGGGTCGTGGGGCATGCTATGAAGCACAGGCGCATTTGTCCACAGGCGTTCACAGCAGAAGGCGCAGCTGGGAGGCGGGGCCTGCTGGGAGGGGCGGGGCCTGCTGGGAGGGGTGGGGCCTGCTGGGAGGGGCGGGGCCTGCTGGGAGGGGCGGGGCCTGCTGGGAGGGGCGGGGTCTGCTGGGAGGGGCGGGGCCTGGAAGGGTCTGCGCTTCCTGCAGGCCCATACGTCTGTCACCAGAACCACTTCTCCGGGAGGCCACTCTGCCGGGCCGTCCTGCGTGGGGAAGCTGACCACAGGCTTAGCTGTGAGCCAAAGAAAACCTCTCCTGTGTGTCACGGGTATCAGGCACAGGGCCTCAGCAAGGAAGCGTGACAGCAGCAAGTCTACTGTTAACATAGTAACACACCTCCCCTTATTACTGCATTCTGCACCCTTGGATTCAATGGTCCACAGGCTGAAAACAGTCCAAAACAATGTTTGCATCCAGAATTAATATGAACAGAATGTTTCTGTTCACCATTCCCCCAGCAATACGACGTAATAAGTATGTATGTGGCAGGCTGACATATTAGCATTCTAAGTCACTTAGAGATGATTCAAAGCACACAGGAGGGGATCCGGAGATAGCTCAGAGGTCTAAGTGCCTGCCTCACAAGCGCAAGGACCCGCGTTTAATACCCTGAGTTCAATACTGGGGACTGCACGCCATGCCAGCCCTGTGCTGAGCCGGCCACTGAAACTGGTAACCCGGGTCCTTGCGCTTCCAGGCGGGCACTTAGACCGCCAAGCTGTCTCCTTAGCCCTCTGCAGCTTTACTTAAGGCACTTGAGCACTTGTATTGTTCCTTACCTCTGGGGCACCAATCTCCCAAGGAAATTGGGGGGCAACTGATTGAATGATTTCCAAAAGTCTTATCTTTTAACAAGTGGAGCCTTATACAAGCTCTGCTGAAAGTAGCTCAATGCTTCGAAAGTCCTGCCCACGCCTCCTGGGCACCAGCTCGTCCCGGGTGGGGCACAACATGGGCGTCTGGCTGTGCTCAGCAGGGACGGGGCTCCCGTGACAGCACAGAAGGGTGTGAACACTGGGTCTGCCCCCACGCACGTACTTTGAGCAGCATGTGCTTCTCACTGGGTGTCAGGTACATCCTGTTCTCGTAGCAGTCCACACACAGGTTCACGATGTCTGCCAGGAGCTCTTCGTAGCCAGAAATGACTTCGAGCTGCTGCTGTAGAGACTGCGAGACAGAGCGCACCGGTGCTGCCGCCGCCCCCGCCCCTGCCCCAGGGTCCCTGCCCACCTGGGATGAGCCTCACCTGCGTGATCTTGTTGTGGTTGGCCAGGAACATAGACAGATTCTGTGACTCCTGAATGGACTGGGGGTCTGCCATTTTACGGAGAAACTGAGCAGCCCTTGAAGTGAAAAAGGTTAATGCCAGGAGGACAATAGCACCAACGTGCTAGTAAATTATAAGAAAGAAAGAAAGAATGAATCCTGGGCAGAACAGGAACCCCCAAGGCCATTCATCCCCGAAAGGTGGATCACCCACAGCAGCCAGTGAGGTGCTCAGGCCCGAGGGGCTCCAGCCCCCAGCCGAGGGAAGCTCGTTCCCACCGGGGGCACTCATTCCCCTCAACGGGCCCAGGCTGACCGCCTGTCCCTCCCATGCCTGCCCACAAGCCCTCCATGGCTCTCTGCAGAGTGCCCCAGCTGTCACCCCTTCACAAGGAGCACCATCCTCGGCCACACCTCGGGGGCCCGGGGCCCAGACTGTCCAGCTGAGGCCCTGCGCTGCCTCCACAGCAGCTCAGCGTGGTGTGTGGGGCAGGACCGCAGCGAGCACAGCGCGCCGGCAGAGCCAGGCTCTGTGCAGTCTGCAGAGTGGGGGGAGGCGGGTGTGCCACCTGCGCACCAGTCTGCACCCCTACAAGGCTCAGGGTTCAACTAATGAAAAGTACCACGACAAAGACTAGCAACACACCCTAAGTTCACGCGTTCCCCTTGCCTGACACGCCCGAGGTGGCAGCATGTGCCTCACCTCCCTCGAGGTCAGCTGCGGCTGGTAACCCCGGGCTAACCCGAGCGATGGGATCGCCAGCAGCTGAAGGGCACTCAGAAGTTCGCTTTCAGGTAGAGTACAGCCCTCCTTTCCTCCTTCCTGCTCACTGGAATGCGGAAATGACAGCTTGAGCTCAAACAGTCATTTTGGAGCACGAGGCAACACATGAAGATGACAGAGCGGGCACCCGGAGCCATAGACATCCACACAGCTTGCCACTCGGCAGCAGACCACCTGACTCGAGGAAGAGGCAAAAACTGCGACCTCGGTTAAGTTACTACCTCCGTGGGTTCAAAAAAGGGTGCACAGGCAAAGCCAGTATTAGTTGATTCAAAAATAGCCCCTGCCTTGTTCCACAGGTCCCCCTCACGGACCTGAACCCTGGCCGAGGAAGCTGGGGCAGACACTCCTCCTGTCTGTCCTACTCAGGCCTCGCCACAACCACGTGGATGGCTGTCCCAGCAGCTATGCTCAGGGGCGGCTGTGTCGGCCGCAGCTATGCTCAGGGGCGGCTGTGTCGGCCACTCCCAACTGCAGAAAGGCACAGAGCCCTGCACACGCTGCCGATGGCTGCCGTGTAGGAGGGGGCACAGGGAGCCGGCCTGCGAAGGGGCCAAGCAGCCCTGGCGCCCCTCTGTGCTCTGAGGGGGGTGCTCCTCCACCCCGCGGCACCCTCCTCAGGCTGTTTATAGACTAATCTTGGGGACAAGAGGCTTCTGCTCTGCTGAGAGGAAATGTGTGAGGTGGAGAACAACTGCCCACCCACAGAGTCTTTAAAAAGGCTGAGAAGGCTGCTCAAAGCCACAGTGGGTCACCTGCCTGCTGGGCGTAGGCGCTGGGCCTGGAGCTGGGCTGAGCCGGGCCCTGCCCCTGCCGGGCGGCGGCGACCCCCCACCTCTGGCTTCGAACTGCTGATCACAAAGCAGAGACAACTGCAGTCTTTCCTGTCAGTCAGCCCTGAGACTGCGCGGATGCACCCCCGCTGGCGCATGCTGCTCAGGCAGAGAACAATCCCTGTGCTGAGTCTTACTGCATGGACCGCGCTGCCCTCCCCTGCACGCTCCTCCTCATCTCAGGCTGGCGCAAAGCCCAGGTCAGTGTGGTTAAAAAGACAAGGGGTGCGTGACTCCTGATACTATGCAAATAAAAGCACATTTGGATGCAAAGTAAAAGTCTCTTCCAATTAAATTTTAGAGCAGAGACACCTTCCTCGGCAGAGGGAACAGGTCAACATCACCTTCCTGCTCACTGGCTCTGAGCACACTCAGTAGAAAAAATGCAGAGAAAGATGCCCAGCTGGTCACCTGCTGAGCACGGGCTTCGGGGCACCCACAGCGCCCCAGCTGTGCACTGTTGTGCTTGTCCAGGTTCCCAGGGCAGCGGCACTGGGAGCTGAAGGCCCAAGCCAACGAGGTGTCTCCGGGGACCCCAGGCAGATCTCCAGAGAGGACTGTCGTGAACGCCTAAATGCCTGAACCTGAGGAGCCCTCTCTGGCCTCTCACTCCATAGTGTGATTTTCACCCCCAAGTCTGCACCACTCTACTGGGGGAGGGGGTACAGCAGAGGGGGGCTGGCAAGAACTTCCCCGGTGATGGACTAAGCCTCTGTTCTCACCAGATGAGGCTCCCCAAGCATCTCCCTATAGGACTGAAGAGCTCGGCCTGCTGGCTGCTCTTCCAGACGTCCTAAACCTTCGAAAAGGAAGTGCCACAAAGCGGAGCTGCTAAAGGGCCTGGAAGCTGCGGTGACTCAGGGCACACAGGAGAGACCAAGTCACGTCCACATGCTGTGGCTAATGGCACACGTGCCAGAGACACCATCCCACAAGTGACAAGCACAGTGGGCAGGGTCTGCTCCGAGGGCTGCAGCTCTCACGCGGTGGTCCTGGGCGGCAGAACTCACCTGCATCCTAGCCAAACAGCTCCCTGGGCCAGCGCCTCTGCTCACAGCAGGGACCGCGGTCTCCTGCATCATCCCAGGGCTCGGAGCGCCCGAAGGGCTCCACAGACACTGAAGTGGACCTCAGTGCCAGGGCCCTCCCTTGCTCGCTGTACAAAACCACCAGCCCAGCCCACCAGCTGCCCTTGCACCCCCACCGCACTTGGGGTGCACGTTCACTCGAGCCGATCAGAAGGCAGCTGGGCCCCACAGTGGGGGACCCCGTGCTCAAGCTCACCTCTTGTACGCGGAGTGGTCGTTCTTCACGCTGCACTTCATGTTCTTCAGCTCGTCCAACACGGCGAACATGTTGATGAACTTGCCCAGTGTGATTAGGTAGGCTTCGGACACAAAGTCCTTCCTCCTCTCAGCGTGGCACAGGCGCCGCACTTCGCCGCAGAAGCGCTCAATGGCGTTCCTCTGAGCAGGAGAGCCCGGCGTGAGGGGCGTGGTGACTCGCCTGGCCACACCGCGACCCTACTCCCCTACTCCCGCCGCTCCGACGCCCCACAGCGGCTCCCTCCCACCTTCCCACCGGCGGGCAGAGGAGCCTCACTAACGCAGCAACCCCTGCCTGTGCATTCCCTCATGTCCCCACGTAAGAGAATGCTTGCTGGCCATCATGGGGAAGGCACCCAGCGCTGCACTGAACCCTCGACCGCGGGGGCGCGGCCAGCTTTTAGGACAGAAGATGTCAGTGTGAGAGTTGTTTTTCTAAACTCAGACCTCAGATTCAGGCTTAACTGCAGGGTTGGCGCCCCGTGACAAATACGCAGGTTTGGGGCTGCATCCTGGGCGCTCGGCCCTGAAAGGCGCCCATCACAGATCCGTAGAATAGATACTGTGACTTTCAGAGGCAAAAAACGGAGATTTTTTTCTTCTTGGCAACTCTTACTACGGAACGTCTTCCCCTTATGGCACTTGCGGCCTGATCAAAGGGTCAGGAGGACAAGGGCAGCGCAGGCACACCAGGAACGATCAGGGTGCGGCTGAGAAAAGCAAAGGCCCAGGAACCAGGGACTCAAAGCCCAAGCTGGGAGAAAGTCGGAGCGCTGCGCGTCCACTACGCGGCGAGCTTCCGCAGGAGCTGAGCGCACTCAGAGGGCGAAGGGAAGCGGACACTGCGCCGCAGGCTGCGGCCGCGGCCCTGAGACTGCTCCGCCTGCTGTGTGCGACTGGCACGCACTCAACAGGGTACCACTAAGGCTGGTTTGCTGTTTTACCTGAAAGTACATAAAATTCATCAGTTTCGTGACCTCTGGCTCGAGGACTTCCACTGTCTTCTCATAAATCTCCACTCTGTTGGGCTGCTCATTGCATTTCACCTGTGATGAAGAAACAACCGTGAAGAGGCCGAAGTGGGGGGAAGTGAGGGGAGGGGGGAGTGCGGGGAGGACGGGGCGGGGCCTCACCGAGGGGTGGGGAGTGGGGCGGGGCCTCAATGAGGGTGGGGGCGGGGCCTCGATGAGGCGTGGGGAGTGGGGGCGGGGCCTCGATGAGGCGTGGGGAGTGGGGGCGGGGCCTCGATGAGGCGTGGGGAGTGGGGGCGGGGCCTCGATGAGGGGTGGGGAGTGGGCGGGGCCTCGCCGAGGGGTGGGGCAGGCACCTGTGGGATGGCCCGCGAGCAGCTCCTCCAGGTGTACAGCATGACGGCGTACTCTTGGCCTTCCTCCAGCATCTCATTCTGCAAAGCACACAGAGCAGTCAAGGGAAGGAAGGGGACGAATCACCAAAACACCAAAAGGAGGCACCAAGTCGCTGAATGTGAACAAAACGCCACAGACTACTGTGACTGCCCCTCGCGACTTAAAGCCACCAAGCCAAAGGACACCTGCTAGGAAGCCGGAGATGAGGTGCGGAGGGGGAACAACTGCCACACACACCCATGGCCCCTGTGGACCGAGACAGGCGACAGAATGGGCGCGCTGGGCCCCCGGGCGCTGAACGCAGCTGCAGAGCTGAGGCTGCCATGTATGGTACCGGTACCGGCACCGGCACTATGTTTCCGGTCCTACGGGCCTCCGGGCTCAGAGCTCCAGGAGTGCTGGCGAGATCGGTCCCAGAGATACAAGCACAGGGACAGTAACCCGGGGCTGGATCACCACCGATCTTACAACCTTCCCACAGGCCTTATTCCTTGCTTCATAGTGTTTCCTCTGAAAACAACGGTTTAAAAATCACACTGATGTTCTCCACAATGCCAGCTGCCTCTGGCAGTGCTGCTAAGCCGCTTTAAAGCAATCAGCCTCTGACCTGTGACTTCACGTGTGTTGGAAGATGGCAATCGATCATTACAAAAAAGCAGAAACTAAGAGTGCAAGAAAAGCTGAATCGCAAACACTAACACAGTGGACCATAGCGCCACTGAAGGTTACTCTCTCTAGCACACATTTTCATGAAATCATTAAATATGTAATTATAATAACAACCTGCTCATCAGAAGCCTCCCTCTAGGCGCACACCTTGGGTGCAGAAGTAACCAGCACCTTCGGAACCTGGACCTGTTTTCTCTGGGCCAAAACCAGAGTACTCAGTCTTCAGAAAAAACACAGTCCCTTTTTCAGTAGGAGAACTGAAGGCAGTTACATGGAGAAGCGTGCAATTTGCTGTTCACTGGCCAGTCAGCTGTGCCCACCCCACCGCGTACCCGGGCAGCCTTACCATGCTGGAGTGGACGGTCGCCTGCTCAATGTACCGTGCGATGCCAGTGACAAATGCATTTCTGTCTTCAAAGTTAGTGTTGAAGTTCGGCTGAATGGAAGAGAAAGGCCGCCACTGTGAGGTCAGGGCCCAGCCACCCCCGCCCGGAGGCCCAGAGGCCCTGGTGCCCTGGCACCCACCTGGTAGAGCAGCGAGGACGGCGGGGGCTCGATGCAGGGCTGCTGGTCAGGCAGAGGCAGCTCCTCCAGGAGGTCCACGTTGGACAGTGCGTCCTCCAGCGTCACCTGGGCCGCCATGCTGGCACAGGATGAACACACAGCGCCCTGTTCTGAGGAAGCCAGACAGCTCTGCTGAGGGGGCCCTGGACTTCTGGCCCCTTTCACTTCTCCCTAGGGCCTGGCGTGTGACCCATACAGTCACGGCCCCTCGATGGCTAAGGTCATAGCCAGGAGACAGGGAAAGTGAAACAGGCAGGGCACAGGTCCTGAACGGTAGTTTAAAGTAAACTAAAGTCAGGCCCACATGAGTTAGCACACCAAAGCAGACCATCAAGGCCTAAAGACTGGCAAGTGCACAGAACAAACAGGTTTCTAAGCAGATAGGGACCTTGGCAGAGGTAAAATGCAAATGAAACAGTCACTCTGCTCCAGCAACCAGCAAGATTCCTGCCTGACTTCCACCTTACAGAACACCCCTGTCTGCCCTACAGAGAGCCTTTCTTTTATTCCTTCTGATAAATATGCACTTGGTCATTTCTCAGCACTTGCTGCTTGCTGTTTTGTCGTCTTCAATCTTCCTTGCCCTAAAACAAGGACCCAAGAGCTGGAGGACCCAGTTACAAGGTACCTCTAAGGGAGCATTCAGGCCAGCAGGTGTCACACACAGCACAGGAGGCACAGGCTGCACCTGTGCCAACACTTGCTGCCATCTGCCCTTATCTACGCTGCGCACAGCCGCTGGCGCCAGGCTCAGGAGGGTCTGACAACCGCCTCACACACTCATACACACATACATACACACACCAGCACCTCCAATCGTGCTGGGAACTGGGCAGGAAAACATGAGGGCTTTGCCCAGCCAACAGCCGAGAAGCCACCATGTGGGCTGGGAGGATGGGCGTTGGGGCGGCCCATGGGGACCCGGGCAGGTGCTGTCTACTGCACAGGCTCGGTGGGTGGAGCCAGCACTCCACTGCCACTCACTGCACCTGCGCTGACCCAGCTGCAGACTGGAGGGGCAGGCATGGGAGACAGTCCAGCCCGGGCTGCACGCCAGGTGGCTAGGCAGGTCCTGGGAAGGGGAGCAGCGAGGGGATGGAGGAAGCCCCAGTCACATGGGGGCCCAGGGCTGGCTTGGTCATGAGCCTCGGGCTGCTGGCCAGGAGCTAGGCAGGGAAGCTGAGGAACCAGGAAAGTCCCCAGGGCTGTGCAAAGGGCAACTTCCAGCCTGTGCACACCTGTGATCCAACCTCACCTGAGGCACGCCCAGGGTGGGGATGGCCGCAGCGGCCCGCGGACAGATGCAACTAGTGCTTCAGCAGCTCTGCAAACAGCACTGACGGGAGCCACATGTGCAGGAGGAGGGCTGCGCTTCACCACACTGCATGTACACCTGTTGCAGTAAAACACCAGCATTCCCCTCTCCTCAGGGTGGACCCAGGGCCGCCCATCAGCGTCCCAGAGGTCCTGCTGCAACCCAGTTACCCTCACCCAATGGTCCAGGAATGTTCTGCTCCTCCAGGAAAGCCATCCGCTCACCCGTGCCCACACGACAACAACAGTGCAGATGCTGCAATTATCTCTGCGACGATAAGGCAGCTGCCCAAAACATCCTATAAATAACTATAACACTTCCCAGGCAAAGAAAAAGCTCAAAATCAGCAAAACACAAATAAAATCCCAAGAAGAGCCAAATGTAAATTTTAGAACTGAAGATACATGAGAAAAAACTGAAACACCTACATGAGCTCAAGAGCAACTGAGTCATCGAATCTGAAGCTACAGCAGTAACAGTGATCGAATGTGAATACCAAAGAGAAAAAAGGAGTGACAACAAAGCCACAGAGAGCCTCAGGGACCTCTGGGGCAGGCGCGAAGGCCAGCGCTAAAGAGAAATGCCCCAGAACCCGACTGGGATAGAAGCAGCGTTCCTAATCCTAAATAAAATGAACCCACGCTCGCTTTGGCAGCACGTACACCAAAAAATACATCCCAGGAGGGCTGGGGAGAAGCTCAGGGGCATAAGCACCTGCCTGGCAAGCACAAACAAGGTCCAGGAGTTTGATCCCCAGTACCACAAAACAGCACAAGCCAGGGAGACCCGGTTGGAATGGCTGAATGGCTGGATTTCCCCAGGCAGCAGGCAGCTGGGAGGGAACCCGAGCTTCTCGTCCCTCCAGGAAGGTGACTGCAGGCCTTCTCGTGAAAGCGGGTAAAACCCGAGGTGGAGGCAGGCTGAGGGCAGTTCTTGAACGCAGCTCCACAAAGGGAAGTAAAACTGCAACACTGCTGATGGGTGTCCAGTCCATAAAAATCCTAAACTATATAAATACAGTTTTTTTTTTAATATTTTATTTATTTATGTGTGTGTGTGTGTGTGTGTGTGTGTGTGTGTGTAGCCAGCTCAGCCCACCAGGAGGCAGGGCTGGCTGGCATGTGGTGCTGGGGGATTGAACCGCCGTCCCTGTGTTTTGCTGAGCTTGTTCTAAGTAGGTGCTTTAGACCACTGAGCCATCTCACCAGCCCCACAAATACAGTATAAATAAATATATATAATTAAACCATATAAACCTAAGACACAAAAGAGGTAAACTTTTTTTTTTTTTTTTGCGGAACCGGGGATTGAACTCAGATCCTTGCATTTGCCAGTCAAGTGCTTATCCTACTAAGCCATCTCCCCGGCCCCTAGGCAAACTTTTATGGTGGTAAGATTTCTACCTTCACACTGGAGATGTAGCTCAGTGGCACAGTGCCTGCCTGGCAAGTACAAGGTCCTGAGTTCAATTCCCAGTACCAGGAAAAAAAAAAAAAAGATTTCTATCTTGTGTACAAGTACTGAAATTGCGCTTCTCACTAGACTGTGAAAAACTAATAAGCATATTTTGTAATCCTCAAAGCAGCTACAAAGAAAGCTATATGAAGCAAAATACATTGAGGGGGTTTTTTTTGGTACCAGACATAGAACTCAAGACCTTGCATTTGCCAGGCAGGCGCTTATGCCACTGAGCTATATCCCCGGCCCTCATTGTTTTAAATAGATGATTTGGAAAAACTTAAAATGGGATACTGTGAAATGGTGGCGAGGGGCCAGGTGCGGCTCGGGAAGTTCATGCACAGCTGGAGTCCCAAAAAGCAGGAGAGGAAGCAGTAACAAAGAGAAATCAGGTAACACAGACCTAAACCCAGGCCTGTCAACAATGACGTTAATTATAATCTAAAAGTACCAATCGGGGCTGGTGAGATGGCTCAGTGGTCTAAGGTACCTACTTAGAACAAGCTTGGCAAAGCACAGGGACGGCGGTTCAATCCCCCAGCACCACATGCCAGCCAGCCCCGCCCCCTGGTGGGCTGAGATGGCCACACACACACACACACACACACACAAATAAAAATAAAAAAATAAAAGTACTAATCAAAAGACAATTACAATGGTTAAAAAAAAAAAAAAAAATCCCAAGCCTCCCAGGTGTGGCGGCACACACCCAAATCTCAGCTCCTCTAAGGCTGCAGCAGGACCGAAGTTCACAGTTAGCCTAGGCAGCGTTGCAAGGCCCTGTCTCAAAATCAAATATAGCAAGGACTGGCGGTATAGCTCAGTGGTAGAAATCTCATGGGGCAAGCTCAGGTATGACATACACACAGCAGTCCTGGACACCCAGAGTGGCTCGCTGTCCTGTACAGCTGACCTGGGAAGCCCCAGCTCCCACACAGGAGCCTCAAAGCTGCGGATGCCCCTGGGGCACAGGACAGGGGCAGGCCCAGCCCTACAAGGCACTGCACAGCCAGCTCTGAACCCCACTGCTGCCTCCCACCAAGAAACAAGTGCAGGGCGTGGCGGCACACACCTGTAATCCCAGCACGCAGGAGGCTGAGGCAGGATGCCTGTGAGTTCAAGGCCAACAAGCTTGAGGCCAAAGCGGGCTACAAAGTGAGCTCATGGCAGCCTGAGCTGCAGAGTGAGACCCTGTCTCAAAAGGGCGAGAGAAACAGAGAGAGAGAACCACCCAGCCCACACTCTGGGAGTTACTCAGCGCCATCAGACCTCCGTCTTCCCTTTGCCTGGCCAGGAGAATCCTACACAACCCACACAGGAGAAGGAGAAAGAGGGTGTGGTAGGGAAAACTGCGAACTTAAGAGTGTGATTCACAGGAGTGACACACTCAGGTCACACCCAAAGGAAACCCCAAGAGCTCAACTTACTCCAAACCACTATTTATGGATTTCTTGCCTTAAGAACAGCAACACTGCCAGGCGTGGTAATGCACGCCTGTAACCCCAGCACTCGGGAGGCTGGGGCTGAGGACTGCCTGAACTACACAGTGAGACCCTGTCTCAAGAAACTAAACAAAATGAAAATTTTAAAAATAAATGACAGCAATAGTTATATGGTCATACAAACCACGGACTTCTATTCAGCCTTTAAAAAGGAAAGAAATCTGCCGGGGATATGGCTCAGCAGCCTAAGCACCCGCCTAGCAAATGCAAACTCCCAAGTTCAATCCCCAGTACAAAACAAACAACAATTCTGACACAGCTACAGCATGAGCCAACCTAGAGGACATTACACTAAGTGAACTTAGAAAGGCAGTTTCTTTACTTTCTCTTTCTTTTGAAAACAGGAAGGGCTGGCCAGATAGCTCAGCAGATTAAAGTGCCTGCATAGGCAGACACAGGACTGCCCCGGGTTCAATCCCGAGTGTGGTGCAGGCCCCGCCCCCAGGGCGCACTGAGACAGCACCTGAGACTGGGCGTGGTGGCTGCACCTATAATCCCAGTGCTTGGGAGGCTGAAAACAGGAGGATCACTACAAGTCTGATCTATGTGGTGAGACCCTGTGGACCCCGTACTCAATACATTAAATAAATAAATAAGAAAACAGGATCTTCCCGCGCTGCCCAGTATGGCTCTGGGGCCAAGCGAGCTTACTGCCACAACGCCCTCTGCAGCAGGGACTTTGCTCGGTACCGGTGCGACTCTGCCTGGGGGTCTGATACATTCTCAGTATTTTGAAATGTACTTCTGTTCACAAATTGACCATACACTGCGAGAGGATGCCAGTGATGCCAGGGACAAGCTGCTCAGCCAGATGGACAGGGAGGGGCACCAGAGGTGGCTCCAGAGTCCCTGGGATGGGGGAACCGCTAAGAATGGGTGAGCGAGGACCAGGGCTCCTCACAGGAGCCCTTCTATCAGCTGGCTCTGACAGAAGCTGCCCAGGTAGCTCCACTCTAAGGTCACAACATGCGGGAAGCCACATTCTGTAAAAATGCAGATCTGAAGGAGGCCGGGCCTGCATGCTCCCTGCGACCTACACGCCCACACGGTCCTCTCCAGAGTGCCTCCTGAGAAGAAGGGCTCTCCCAGCATTTCCAAACTACTCACCACGCAACTCAGCCAAGATCAATGGCAAAGGGCCCTGCTAACGCCCAAGCGGACGCTGCTCCTCCTCCTCCACATGCAAGTAACAGCACTTCTCAGGAGAGCGCTCACTTCCAATCTCTGAGCAATCTGTTCGCACGTAAAAAGCCCACTCTGGAAGAAAGGCGTACTTTTGACTTGGTCCTTTCTCATCCTCTGGATGGCAAGCTTGGGACAGAGCAGAATGTACTACCGCCTCGGAGACAGCCGGCCTGACCAGCTGGGCCAAGGGCTTGATTAAAAACCAGACCTGCTAATTCTGGCCCAGCTCTATGCTACTGAATAAATCCACTTTTATGCACAAAAGTTTCAGATTTCATTCTCAAAAACAGCAACTCAAAGCCAGCTTAAAAGCACTGCTTATCAACAGCGAAAGAATTAGGCTGCTTTGACCAGTCACGGAGACGAAACGCTGAAGTTCGGAAAGGAGCATGCTAAGGAACTTGGGGTCTCTGAGAGCCACTGTCCATGCGTGACACGGCCTTAACCCCTCGCCTCAGTCTGCAGCCCTTGCAGCTGGAATCAGGGTCTCCCAGGTCAGGGACCTGGCCTCCCGACCCCTCCAGAGCCTCAGCCCACTGCCACGGCAGCCTGACTGCCCCAGCTAACCTGACCCATAGATGCAAGATCACTTCTGCCATGGCCCTTTTCTCCTCCTGTTAGCTGTGCAGAGCACAACTTGGGTCACGTGACTCCCCTGCTTCAACACTGGTGGCCTTCTCTGCCAACAGCAATGTTTTCCAAACCTTGTTCCATGGAACCCAGAATACCTGACAAAGCCAAACAAAGGCAACTCTGCCCTTGCCTGTTCGAATACTGGGACAGCCCCCTAGGATTTGCACGAGAATGCACTCCAATGCTAAAATAAGTAAGTAGGCACATGAACATCAATACGAGGCAGGGAAGGAGGCTGGTCACCGAGAAGCAAGCCGCTCCTCCCAAGTGTGACAGGGCAGGACCATCTCCAGCCGCAGACCTCGCCACAGAGGGGACTCTGCGATGCCTGCAGTTCCCATTTCCACCGGGTCCCCCAGGAAGATGAAAATGCTAACCCCCGCTAATCCCCAGGTGGAACTTCCCACAGAAGCGGACCTGTGTCCCTGCTTGGCAGGCGCCCCGCTGGGCAGGGCTCTCACTGGTGTACACAGCCGTTTGCTGCTGCGGTGCAGGACCCAGAAGGACCCCTGACCGACGCACTCACTGCGGTCTCTCGGTGAGGATCACCAGTCACGGAGAATGCCACACGCTTTCAAGACCCCAGAGCAGGTGAGCAAGCTCCCAGCTGTTTGCCCTTCTTTGACGGCTCCAGTGCTGGGGCACAGGTGCCCAGAGAGGAGACGCCACCACCTGCATGTAGGCCTCGAGGCATTCTCCTCTCACAGACCCAGATGCGGAGGCCTGATCAGTGGTCAGCAGGGCGGTCCTACGCCTCCTCTACATGGGCACAGCTCGCGGGCACCGGGGGCTCCACACTCAATACCCACGGCTCGGGGGTAGCCCGTGTCAGCCCGAGTGAGGCAATCGCTCCACACAGGAGGCCAAGCCTACGCTCAGCACCAGTTCCAGCTCGTGACTGCATCGCGGCTGGGTCCTCAACGCCCCCAGCCCTGCTGCTAGCAGGGAGGGAGCTGCCTGTGTCTCACTAAGGATCTGCAGGGAGCACTGAGGAACAACAGGTCCCCCAGGCAGTGCAGCCCCTGGCGCCCACATCTCTCACCCCAGCCTCTGCATTCTCCTGGAGCAGCAGAAGTTGCAGGGTGGGACCCAGGCTGCACAGCTGTCACCAGCACACCGTCACCAGCACATGACCGCCCGATGCCTCTTTTCCTCCTGTCCCTTCCCTGACCCAGGAAGCAACCACCTCACACCCACCAAGGTCTGCTGTCACCATTCCCCACCCACGACCTCTTCCCCCTCTCTGTGCAGGACAAGGAACTCCAAACACCCCTGGACCTGGGCCAGCTTCTACCAGGACCACTTGAGCTGCTCAGCGGCATCCAACCTGAGGTTCAGTTGATGGCACTGGCCACTTCTCCACATCCACGGACAATCCTGCCATCTGGTTACTTGGTCTGGGTACAGTGGCTTGGACCTTGACATCCTCCCTCCATGCACTGAGTTCCCACACGGCAGGGCAGCACAGGTGACGCTGAGACCTCGAAGGAGACCTTCCACCCCATCCCCGGCTATGAGCCAAAAGGCAGGACACAGAAAAGGGTTGTCCTGGCGAACCCGAGTTCTGATCCAGCCTTCACAAGCAGGACACCCAGGCCACTGAGCCCTGCACACATGGAACGGAAGCAGAGGGAAGTCCATGCACTGAGGCCAGGAGCACCTCTCCAGCCTGACAGCAACCCCTGCCCATCCGCCCACTGAGGGCCAGGATCCTCTTAGGCTTGGCCTACCCCCCTAACCTCACCCCGCAGGCAGAAAAGCTCAGCGTGTGCGAGTGTGTGCACGTGCGCGGTCTGGTCACTTTCCAGGCAGCACATGCAGGAAGGACTCTGGGATCACATAACTACCTTCCGAGCCGCAGGCGGATCCAGGCCAGGTCCCCGCACCAGGCAGGCAGCCTGCCCCACCGAGGCTCTCCCTCAGCACTCAGGGGCTGTCTTTATGCTGAAGCTTAGTGAGTGAAACAGCACCTGCAGACTAGGAGAAAGCACTCGCAAACACGCACCTGGAAGGGGCTATTATCCAGAAAACATAACAAACTCAACAGCAGAAAAGCTAACAATCCAACTTAAAGTGGGCAAGAGAGGACGTACAAATGGCCACCAGGGAAGGAAGCAGGGAGCACATACGGCCTGCAGTGGGGAGTCCCTTCTTCCCAAGGTCAGTGACTGCCATCACACAGAGCACATGCCGGCAGGATGTGGAGAAAGGAAAGGAAACGGGTGGGTCACTACGGAAAACGACACAGACTCCGCAAAAGCGCCAAGTAGAACTACCATGAGACCCCCCAGTTCTACCAGGAAGCCCCCAAGAGCACACAGGGGCATGTGCAGATGTGCACTGAGCCCCACCCCACCCCCCGTGAACGCTCTTCCTTTTTCTTGTGCCAGCTAGCCTGCCCTGGGGACAGGGCTGGCAAGGCAGGTGGCGCCAGGATCGAACCTGGGTCCCTGCGCCTTTTGCCTGAGCAGGCCCTTTAGACGGCTGAGCTACCTCAGCGGTCCCAGCCAATGCTCCTTCAATTTGCACTTCTGCTGTCACGTTTCTGAACACACTCAGGCAGTGGCTGATGTTTCCTCTCAGCTGAGGGGCCAGCTGGGGCTGCGCTGGGACCGCTGGCCGGCTTATCTCCCAGGGCTGCGCACGACGCGGGTGGGGCTGACGGCAGCAACATTTTGGAAGAGTGGCTGGGAAGCCGGTTCCACGCCAAGTGGCTTGCTTTCTCACTTGCCACACATTTTTCATTGAAACGCAGCTCTAACTTTGCATTTCTGGCGTTGGGGCTCAACCCAGGGCTTCAGAGGCAAGGCTTCAACTCTCTGCCATACTGAACATGTCAGCCTTTCCCTCTGAAATTTCCTCTTTCGCTTCTAAATTTACTGAGTAGGAAGGGCCCTGCCAGCCAGGCCCGGGGAAGGAAGTGGTTTCTAATCATAGTCCGGCTCAGCAAGAGCCAAAGTATTGCCCATGCGAGAGACGGTGCCACGGCAGCCCACACAGCGCTCAGTGAACCGTTAGCAATTTTCTTGGCTGTGCTGGGCACAGACCCAGGCAGGGCCTCTCACCCATGCTGTCCTTGGCCACCACAGACTTATTTCACTGGGCCACAGACAGTAATTCATGGAGTTTGCTGAGCTCCAGAGGACTGTAACTGGTTAATTTAGCAACCTCAAAGCTGCCTGAGCCCTTGCCGGGCAAGCATGGGACTCAGCAGCTATGGATTCCGCACCGCACCCCCCTGCTTTCTCTCAAGAAGTGGTATCTCATCAACACACTCTGGGGTCGGTCTGCTTGTTGCTTTGTTTAAGACAAGGTCTCACTGTGTTCCCCACGCTTGTCTTGAACTTTTTTTTTAGTACAGGGTCTACAGGCTCTCACTATGTAGGGCAGACTTGTAGGGATGCTCTTGTTTTCAGCCTCCCAAGCGCTGGGATCACAGGTGCGCACCACCACACCCAGTCTCAACTGCCCTCTCAGTGAGTCCTGGGCGTGGGGCTGGCATGCCACAAGAGGAATCGAACGCCGGCCGCTGCGCTCTGCCTAAGCAGGCACTTTAGTCCGCTGAGCCATCTGGCTGGCCTAACCCAATTTCTGAAGCACAAATTAAGTGTCATCATTACTCAAAATACGGGTAGAAAAATGTTTAGACATGCTTCCAGTCTGAAACAAATTCAAAAACCCTAACAAAATGTGTAACACAGCCCCTGTGCCCAATGGAGGAGGCCAGTGGTCACTCCCCAGCCCCGGTCAGCTGGCCTGCAGAAGCAAGGGCACCAATGGCCTTCCACATCCCTGTGCACCAAGCTCTCTGCCAACCCGGAGAAGGCAATTCTCTAAAAGGCAAGTTATTAAACTAGAAAATAAATATTGCCCTTCCCTGATGGCCATTACCAGCCTATGAAGGCAGGGCATCCGTGCTTTGGTCCAATCCCAGCCCAGCTTATTCCCATGGAGGGAGTTTCCCAAGAAGGCAGATAAGTGGAGACGGTCACCGTCGCGATACAGCAGCCACATCCAGTGTGGTATGGTCTGGGGAGAGGGAACGACGGGTCCAGCGAGCGGGACCCTGCTCCACACAGCGCGGCTCCCAGCCCCTCGGCCCGCGCCCGCCAGGCCCCACCCCCGGCATGCGTGGAGACACAGAATGGCGCCACCTGTTACACATACATACTGTTACACACACATACTCAGTTTTACTGAGTTATTTTCTGGCACCAGGGATTGAACTCAGGACCTTGCACTGGCCAAGCAGGTGCTTACGCTGCTGAGCCACCTCCCCAGCCCCAATAATATATACTGTACACTATAAAAAATAAAGTTCACAGTGTTTACCTGTACACTACACAGATACAAGCTACTACGCACACACTGTGTACTGTATGTACGACACAAACTCTCGGTAGTGTACGTAAGCACATTTCCATATCTACGTTCTTGTTCTTGTTACTGTGGAGGACCCTAACACTTGGGTACTACCACCCCACGCCCTGCCATCCGAACAAAAAGCAAACACGACTTGGGTGCCCAGAAGCCTGCCCTGCAGGACAGGCACCGGGGGAGCTGCACAGCCGTGCCCAGACGCAAGGCCGCTCACACTTGGTCAGCGATCCTGGGGGACGCGGACCCTGGGAGCCAAGGTCGACGTGGCATTCAGTGCTTGTGGAGATCGAGCCCTCGGGCAGGGTCTGTGGAATCACAAAGAAATTCTTTAAAATGGAACAGCCTGGTGAGGTGCAGCCCGGGTGGTGTACTCGCTCGCCTAGCATGTGCAAGGCCCTGGGCTCATCCTCTTCCCCTGACTGCACCAGGTGCAAGGCTTCGGGCTCACCCTTCCGACTCGACCGCCCCTGTGCACACCCGAAGGTGGGGTAAGCCAAGCCAGGCAGGGGCTCAAGCACAGCGTTGACCCTCACCACGTTCAGCCTAAGACTGTGGGATCCTTGAGACCACGGTCTGCCTCCTCCTATGAGTCTCAAGAAGAGCCACACTTGCTGCATTTGCTGACCGGGGCAGCACGGGCACGAGGAAGGACCACACGTCTGAGCACGTGCAGGGCCTGGAGTCAGGCACCAGGGTGGGACTTGGTCCTTTCTGAGCACGGTGCTTCTCCCCTATGGAGCAAAGTCCCTCTGAATGTCCTGGGGAAAGCGAAGAACAGGGCACAACCTGGGCCACTAGGGCACCTAAGGTGACCAGTCACAATTCCCTGCTGTCAACATCTCAGCAGCGACCGACTGTCCACACTTGCGGTGTCACAACTTAACGCCCTGGAAGCCACAGTGCACCTCTGCCCTGCACCAGGCACGGAGGAGGCCGTCATGAGGCAGCTGGCACCTGGGAAGACGCACAAGGAGCATCTGCTGCTGCCCAGCACACACGCAGCAGGCCTGACCACGGTACAGGCAGAAAGGAGGGCCCCTCTTCCTCAGGCCACTCTGAGAGGACCTCTGTGCAGGCCCACCCGGGCAACTCCCCCTGAAGGAGGGGCAGCTGTCTGGCGAAGCCTGACCCCGTTTCCACGTACTGACATGGAGCTGGTGAGGGCTCCTTCTAACCCCTTCAACGTAAGCAATGCTTGCTGGGCCAGCCAGGTGCTGGTGGTCGTCTCAGAAGACAGCAGGCATGTTGAAGAGCCAGCGCTCCTCACTGTGGGCAGGGACTGAGCCCTGCCCAAGGGGGACGAGTGCAGCAGACCTCAGCACCCACACGGCACAGCCTGCTCGGTGGGAGGGAACGGAGGCCCGGGGTGCTGGGCACTGGGACTGCAGGCCTGGGCCACCAGGCCTGGGCCACTTCGCTCCACTGTCATCATTATTTTGCTATTACTGCTCTTAGCTTTATCAACTTTCAGGCTCAGCGCACTGAATTATTCTTCCTGCTCTCTTGCCTTTTGCTAATGGTGGCATGGTTGGTGCGTCTCAGTGGCTTCATTGTACGTCGATACTTGGTTTGACTCTGCAGTGAGCGTGACCAACACCCACTTTCTCCCCTCTGCAGGTGCTTGGAGCCAAGTTCTCCACAGAAGACTGGACCCTAAAAAGACCCTCGTGCCAAAGTGGAGCGCCACCACCCCAACAGCTGCACGAATGGCAACACAGGAACAACACGAGAAAACAAAATAACATGACTTCTCCAACTGTCCAGCACTCAGCAGAACCAAATGCCAGCACTGAAGCTGATGAAGCACCAAAGAATTCCACACTGATGTTTTAAATGATTAATGATTTCAGGAAGAATATAAATAAATAGCCAAACGACTTAAGGAACATGACAAAGGATATGAAGAAGCAACTCAACAGACAGAGGCTCTGGAGAACAGCCACAGGAATCTTGGAGATGAAAGGCGACCTGACCCACAGTCAACTGGAAGGCTCCGCGGAAGCCTTGGCTGGAGATGGACTGCCAGCAGACAGAACTCGGGGCTCCCAGGGAGGGCTGCAGAAGCAGCACACAGAACTCGGGGC
>NW_004524775.1:3130154-3137646 GCF_000260255.1 Octodon degus
ATGCCGGAATCCAACAAAGGAGCAGGAACAAAGTAGGGACACAGCACCCAAGAGCTCTGAGTCGTGGTTAGAAGATCGCACTTGAAAGTTTTCAGTACAGAAGACGGTACCAAGGTTCAGGCTGATGACGCAGATGATTTATTCAATGAAATAATAACAGAAAACTTCCCAAATCTTGGGAAACATAGGGACATCAAGGTACAGGAGGAGGCATTTAGAACCCCCAACAGGCATGATTAGGAAGGAACCTCCCGTATTGCATCGCCATTAAAATGTCAAGAGCACAGAACAAACAAAAGATCCTGAAAGCATCAAGAGAGAAAGGGCACATCACTTACAGGGGCAAGCCACCAGAACAACTGTGGACTTTCCTGAAGAAACTCTAAAGGTGAGGAGGATATAAAATGGTGCATTTTAAGCCTTGAAAGAAAATGTCAACTTAAAATTACTATATACAGCAAAGCTATCATTCAAATTAAAGAAAAAAAAAAAAGACCTTTCAGATAAGCATAAGATAAAGAAATTATCTAACACAGCACTGCGAAAGATACTTAAAGGGCTCTTTATACACAAAGGAAGAAGAATAAGTTACGGAGAGTTAGAAAAAAGCCAAATATTAGGAAGACAGCAAACTATAGAAAGTAGTATATACCTGTCTATAATAACTCTGAATGTAAATGATCCTCACCAATTAACGGACACACACCAGGAGACTGGATTAACAATGCCCGAGTGCTTGCTGCCTGCAAGAAATGCACCTCACTAGTAAAACCATACAGACAGAAAGTAAAAAGATTCAAAGCAGAGTGGGTGTGGTGGTGCATTTTTATCAAATACATTAAAAAAAAAAAAAAAAAGGATTCAAAGCAACGTTCCATGCTAGTAGAACCCAGAAGCAACAGGGGCGACTGTACTCATCTTGCAAAGCAGGCTTCAGACAAAATCCACCAGAGCAGCCAAGAAGCCTCCTCCGTAGTGGTGAAGGGAGTAAGCGACCAAGAAGCTGTAACGCTGCAAACCCGTGTGCATCGAGCACTGGTGTGCCTAAACGTCACCCAACGTAAAGGGACACACAGGCCCCCACACAGCAGTGTGCGACTTCAGCACTCCGCACTCACCAACAGACAGAACATCCAGACAGAAAATTAATGAAATGACATTAGGCAACACCTAAGGGCAGATGTTCGCTTAGATCTAATGAACAAAATACTCTATCCAGTAACTACAGCACAGGCATTCTGCTTGGAATCTCGTGGAACAGTCTCCAAAATGCATCACATTTTGGGCCCTAAGCACCACCAACGGATATAATAAATTGAAATAATTTCTTGCAACTCATCATAATAGAATAAAATGAGAAATCAACAGCAAGAAATAACACAAAAACTCTACCAAAAAACAAAACGAGGCCTCTACAAACACATGGACACTGAGCAATTTGCTTTCCACTGATCAGTGAGTCACTGGAAAAAATTAAAGGGGGGATTTAAAAATTCTGAGAATCAAGTGAAAATGGCAGCAAATACATCAGCATCTCTAGGGTATGGCAGGGGGAGTTCTCATGATGGATGTTTGTAGCTACAAACGTCTAGATTAAAAGATTAGAATTGCTGGGCAGAGGCCAGGGAGATAGCTCAGTGGAATAAGTGCCTGTCTGGCAAGCGCAGGGTCCTGAATCGAATCCCCAGTACCACCAAAAAAAAAAAAAAAAAAAAAAGGATTGCTGGGCATGGTGGCACAGACCCGTAATGCCAGCACAGGGAGGCCAAGGTAGGATTGCTACAGCCTAGGCTACATGAGTTCAAAGCCAGTCTAAACTGCATAGCAAGACCCTGTCTCAAATAAAACAACACAACAACAACAACAAAACCCAGAAATCTCAGCCAGCCACACAGCTCAGTGGACTAAAGCACCTGCGTAGGCACAGCGCAGCAGCCGGGGTTCGATCCCTGGTGTGCTGTGCTGGCCCTGCCCCCCAGATGCACTGAGATGGTGACTGAGCCTGGGCGTGGCGCACACCTGTAATCCCAGCGCTTGGGAGGCTGAGACGAGAAGATCACTGTTAAGTCCCAGCTGCCAAATAGACCCTGTGCCAAATAAAGTTTAAAAAAACGGAAAAAGAAATATTAGAGCTGAAATTAATGAAATATTCTAAAACAATGCTTAGGATCAATGAAAGAGTTGGTTCTTTGAAAGATTAATGAGGACTGATAAGCCCTGAGCCAAACCAAGACAAAGAGGAGACCCGAGTCAGTATGAGGAGAGGAAAAGGGGGAGCATTAGTGCTGTGAAAATCTACTCTGAGGAAATGGACAAGGGAAGCAAGATGGCTCAGCAGACTCAGCACTTGCTCAGGCAAGCGCCGGGGCCAGAGTTCAGAATCTGGCACCGCAGGTCGCACCAGTCCCTCCCCCGCACACACTAAGCCAGCCGCGAAGGCCAGGCGTGGTGGCGCATGCCTGCAATCCCAGCAGTAGGGAGGCTGAAAACAGGAGGATCACTGTAAGTCCGAGCTGCGCAGTAAGACCCCGCACACACACAAAAAGGAAAGGGATGGATTTCTAGTCACACATTAATACCAAAAAGGAACAAAGAGGGCACAGAAAACCTAAACAAATCAGTAGCAGTGAGATGTAAGTAGTAATAAAAAGTCTCCCACCAGGGCTGGGCGAGGTGGCACACGCCTGTAATCCCAGCACCTGGGAGGCCCAGGCAGGAGCATCGCAGTGGCCTCAAGGCAAGCCTGGGCTACAGGAGAGAGTTCAAGGCCAGCCTGCACTCCGTAGTGAGACCCCACCTCACCTCCCACCCCTCACCGTCCCCAAAAGTCTCTCAACAAAGAAAAGCCCAGCACCAGGTAGGTTTGCTGCTGAATTTCACCAGAGGTTGGTTTGCTTCTCTTTTGTGGATCTGGGGATTGAACTCGGGCTGAGCCATCTCCTCGGCCCCTCACCAGACTTTTAGAGAACCAGTGCTGCTCCAACTACTCCATCAAAAGGAAAATACTTTCAGATTCATTCTACAAGGCCAACATCGTCCTGGTACCCAACCCAGACAAGAGCACAACATTGAGGGGGCCGGGGAGATGGCTCAGTTGAATAAAATTTTGCCTGGCAAGCACAAGGGTCTGAGTTCAATCCCCAGTTCCGCAAAAAAAAAAGAACACAACATAGAAAAACACCATATCGGGCTGGTGGGATGGCTCGGTGGTCTAAAGCACCTACTTAGAACAAACTAAAAGCACAGGGACCGCGGTTCAATCCCCAGCACCGCATGCCAGCCAGCCCGCCCCCTGGTGGGCTGAGCTGGAGACACACACACACACACAAACAAATAAATATTAAATAAATAATTAAAAGAGTTTAAAAGAAAAAAGAAAAAGAAAAACACCATAGACCAATATCCTTGATAAACACAGATGTGAAAATCCTTAATACAACCAAATTCAACAACACATTAAAAGGATCATACAACATGAGCTAGCTGGCTTCGTTCCCAGACTATAAACATGGTTTAATTTTCAACTCAGAACATCACATAAACAAGAATTAAGAATAAAAATCAAACATTTCAGGTGATACAGAAAAGTATCTTTGAAAAATTCAATCTCTCTTCATAATGAAAGCCCTGAAGAAACTAAGGTATTGAAGGACCACACCGAACATAGTAAAGACCACTTGTGAAAAAACCCACAGCCACATCATTCTGATGCAGAAAAACCGAAAGCACTTCTAAATCAGAAGTGAGGCGAGGTTGCCCCTCTCACTGCTTGTATTTAATGTGGCACTTCAGACTGTAGGCAGACCAAGTAGGCAAGAGCAAGAAACGCGAGGGGTACAAGTAGGAAAGGAAGAGGCTAAGTTGCCTTGTGTGCAGATAACGTGACCGCCGCCTAGAAGACCCTCACAGCTCCATCAAGAAAGCCTCAGAGCTGTTCTTCACACCCACGAGCTAGCAGAGAAGGAAACTGGAAATAACTCCCTTCGCAATAGCTTCAACATACAAACCACCAAGGGGAGTTCACCCAGGAAGGGTGAAGGTAGAACAGAAGAAAATGAAGACACCACAGGTCACACAGGCCTCCCCACCGCGGTCAGCAGACTACTGCTAATTAAATGGCCCACTGCCAGAAAGGCCTGCCCAGGCACTGCAATCCCGATCGAAATACAGAACTAGAAAAAAGTATGTGAAATTCATCTGGAAACACAGAAAACCCAGAATCGCCAAAGCAACCCGTAGCAAAAAGAGCAAAGCTGAAGGCTCCACAGTAGCTGATTTCAAATCATACCACAAACCATACGAACAAAAACAGCATGGTACTGGCACAAAGACAGACACACGGACCGACGGGACAGAGCAGAGGGCACAGAAAACCCACCCAGCTACAGCCCTATGACTCTGGGCAAAACAGACACAGGAGCAACGACAGCCTCTTTAGCAAATATGTCTGTAAAACCCGAATATGTATCTGGAGACAACGGGAACTGGATCCTTCCTCCCCTGTTACTCAGTACAAAGATCAACTGATAGTGAACTACGATATGAGACCTAAAACTCTGAGACTGCTAAAAGAAAACACAGGGCAACCACTTGAAGCCACAGGTACAGGCAAATCTCCCTGGATAGCAATTCCAGTAGGACGGGAATACTAGCAAGGATCAGCACAGGACACTGCACATCACCGTGAAAGCTGTCGGTACAGCAGGGAAGTAACAGCGCAAGGAGAAAGCGTACTGAGTGGGGAACACTCTGGCAAGCAACTCTCCTGGCAGAGGACTGAAGCCGAAGATATACAAAGAACTGAAAAAAATTAACACTGAAAGACCACAATAGCCGATCAATAAACGGGCAAATGGTTGGAACAGACAAGCACAAATGGCCAATAAAATAAAAAAAACGTTCACCATCTCTAGCTACTAGGAACATGCCATAAATTAATAACATATAATATAAAGTGAAAATAATATAATAAAATAATATAAAGTGAAAAGCCATCCACCAGCAGTCTTGCACCCAAGTCTGCATAGCACCCTTACTCACAGCAGGCAAAAATGAAAACAAGCAAGGTTCACTAGCTTGTGAATGGACCAAAGAAAAGGGATCTATCCCTACAACAGAGTACACTTCAGCAATGAAGGGAATGAGCTGACGCGCACTAATAGCTACCAGGAAGCTTAAAATGCTACAGGAAAGAAGCCACGTGCAGAGACCCTACAGCGTGATGTTTTCACTTTTGTTAAATGCCCGGAAAAGGCTGACTTACAAGTAAACCAGAGGTCACGTGGATGGAGGGTGTGAAATGGGGATCAACTGCAAATGGTCACAGAGCTCCTACTGTGGTCAGGAATCTGATCTGACAGTGATTATGACCACAGCCGCACAACCTGTAAAACCTACTTTTAAAAAAATTGCTGTATACTTTAAGTAGGTGAATTTTACAAATTAGGTCGTTATTCCTTAATAGTGGCTAAAGTCTTTGTTTTACAAATCATACTGAAAATACAGGCCCGTAGATCAATGGAACAGATTAGGAGATGCAGAAGCAAGTCCAAACACAACCACCTTATCTTTCACAAGGTGTCAAACACCTCTACTGGAAGAAATGGTGCTGGCGGGCTGGGGACATAGTTCAGCAGCATAAGCACTTGCCTGGCAAGTGTAAGATCCCGAGTTCAATCCCCAGTGCTGCAAAAAATAAATAAATAGACAAACAAATAAATGGTGCTGAAAAAACTGGCACCGTGGGGCTGGTGAGATGGCTCAGTGGTCTAAAGCACCCACTTAGAACAAGCTTAGCAAAGCACAGGGACAGCGGTTCAATCCCCCAGCACCACATGCCAGCCGGCCCCGCCCCCTGGTGGGCTGAGCTGGCCACACACACAAATAAATAAAATTAAAAAAAAAAAAAAAAAAACTGGCTCGGCACATGCCAAAAGTTAAATAAACCTAGACCCATATCTCTCACCCTGCACTGAACTAAAACTGAAATGCACCACACATCCAATACTAAAATGGAAACATTTAAATTTGCAAGAAGACAAAATCTGCCTGCGCAGGGATTAGCACAAAGAATAAATATATGAAGAAGTCATTGGTCATTTGAGAAATGCAAATGAAAACAACACTGAGATCCACCTCCCTCCAGAAAGAATGGCTATCACCAAGAAGCCAACCAGCAGCAAACGCTGGCAGGGCCGTGGGGAAAAGGACCACTCCCCTGCTGGGAGGAGTGTGACTGGTACAGCCACTGCGAAAATCAGTATGGAGATTCTTCCAAAAGCTAGGATGAGAGGTCCGGGGGCCAAGGATATAGCTCAGTGGCACTGTGCTTACCTGGCAGGCGCAGGGCCCTGAGTTTGATTCCCAGTCCCCCCCACCACAAAAAAATTAAAAGCACTGCACCACAGCAATATCCGTGCACCTATATTTACGGCCGCATAATTTGTAATAGCTGAATCCTGGGGACAACCCAAATGCCCATCAGCCAAGGAATGCATAAAAAACATGTGAGTTGGGCCAGGGAGATGGCTCAGTGGAATAAGCACTTCCTTGGCAAGTGCAAGGGCCTGAGTTCAATCCCTGGTTGGGGGGGTGGGGGCAAGTAGCAAAATTACAGGGCTGGTGAGATGGCTCAGTGGTCTAACGCACCTATTTAGAACAAGCTTAGCAAAGCACAGGGACCGCGGTTCATTCCCCCAGCACCACATGCCAGCCAGCCCCGCCCCCTGGTGGGCTGAGCTGCCACACACACACACACACACACAAAAATAAATAAATAAAAATTTTTTTTAAAAAATGTGAGTTTTTTTTCTTTGGCGGAACCAAGGATTGAACTCAAGTCCTTGCGCTTGCCAGGGAAGCGCTTATCCTACTGAGCCTGTCCCCACGATGTGATATTTTTATACAATGAAGTACTACCCAGCCATAAAGAAGGATAAATACTTTTATAAGTGAATGGATACAGCTGGAGACCAGACTGGTAAGTGAAATAAATCAGACTCACATGTGGATACATTACAGTTTCCCTGGTGTGGAAAACTGAAGGAGAACCTCAGAATCCAAGAGTACAATGGGAAGCAGCTGTTGGAAGGGGAGAAGAAACCGGGGCAGGAGAGAGGAGGAGAGGAATATATATCTCTCTCTCTCAGGCAAGACAGTTATATTAGGGCTGGCGAGATAGCGCTGCAGACAGCAAGCGCAGGGACCAGGATTCAATCCTCGGCATGCAGCGCTGGCCCCATCTCCCGGCACGCTAAGCTGGTCACTGAGACCGGGTGTGGTGGGGCACCCCTGTAATCCCAGTGCCGGGAAAGCTGAAAACAGGAGGATCACTACAAGTCCGAGCTGCGTGGTGAGATCCTGTACTAAATACATAAATTTTTTACAAAGACAATTATATTACTTTCTCTTAATTCACTGAAAAGCTCGTGCTAATATTGTATGGATAATTAAACGTCGGGGCTGGAGAGATGGCTCAGTGGTCTAAAGCACC
>NW_004524775.1:3137801-3142666 GCF_000260255.1 Octodon degus
TCTCTCTCTCTCTCTCTCTCTCTCTCTCTCTCTCTCAAATAAATAAATAGATAATTAAACGTCTATATCCTATACTGACTAATCTAAAGATAACAATGTGCAATGTATTAACCATTGTTACTTTATTATCTTGTTTTGAAATTACGCTTTCTTGGGGCCAGGGAGATAGCTCAGTAGAATAAGCGCTTGCCTGGCAAGTGCAAGGCCCTGAGTTCAATCCCTGGTTCTGCAAAAAAAAAAAAAAAAAATTATGCTTTCTTGGTTTTTCTCTTTAAAATTTAAAAACATCATTCTGGAATTTTTTTTATTTTTTATTTTTCTTCACTGGAACTGTGGTAAAAGTCTAGGTCAATTTAGGGCCAGCCAGATAGCAGAGTGGACTAAAGCACCTGCTTAGGCAGAGTGCAGCAGCCAGGGCTCAATCCCTGGTGTATCATGCCCACCCACTCCTGGGGCGCGCTGAAATGGCCTGTAATCTCAGCACTTGGGAGGCTGAAAACAGGAGGATCAGTAGGAGTCCGGCCTATGTAGGGAGACCCTGTAGACCTTGTACTAAACACATTAACACACACACACACACACACACACACACACACACACACAAACAAAAATCTAGGTCACTTTAAAGCAGAAAGGTGGTTTTACTGTCCCGAGTTCTGACCCATGGCCACAGTTGCCTGCTTAAATCACCTTTGATTACTTTCACCACCGTTTTATAGTTTGGAGCATAACAAATCTTATGTGTTTAATTCAATTTATGCTTACTGATTTTTTAAGCTACTGAAATGATTTTTTAATTTCATTTCTAATTGTACATGGCTGGTATAAAAATAAACTGAGTCTGTCTGTACTGATGGCTTATGTCCTCACTATCTTATTAGTCCCAGTATTTTTCCAGATTCCTCGTGTTTTTCTCTGCAGATAATCACGTCTGCCATTGGAGACGGGTTTCGTCTCTGTTCTCAATCTGCACGCTTTGTCTCTGTTGTCACTAACCCACGCTCTCCTTGTGGCCTCTACGGACCGCTAGATCTCGGCAGCAAGAACACGTGTGGCTGGGACACGCTGGTGAAGGCAGCACACTGGACAGCGGTTCCCACCGACGAAGGCTGTAAGGACACAGCGACTGTCCTTATTCCGTACCTGCCCCTACTACTTCACCTTCACAACAATCTAATAGGCTCCACATCACTGATGAAGGAAAACGGGCTGCGGGCAGCCAAGCGACGCACCCACTGCGTTCGGTGACCACCCTGATGCAGACATCCCTAAGATGAGAGCAGCAGGCTTGCCAGCACCCTGCCGGGTCCCCTGGGGAGCAGTCTCTGCCCGCCGCCCGCCCCACGCACAGCTAGGCTGACCTCTCCAGCAGCGGATCAAAGCCAGGGTCCAGAGAGGCGCCCGGTGACAGGGGCAGAGCACACCAGGAGGGCAACAAGGTGTCCTGTGGTCCCCAGCTAGGACCACAGATACCGGAAGGGTTGGTGCCTGAGGGTGTGACACGTGGGGGATGCACCTGGCAGCTTCCTTCTATTGTCAGACTTGAGGAGCACAAGCGGCCAGCCTAACTCCAGGTGGCCCTGCCCTGCCCTGGGCCTCGCGTCCGCTCCGCCTGATTCTTTTCCATAAAGTGGGACAAGAACTGCTGCTGCTTCGGCAGGCTGTGCAAAGAGACGCCAGAGGCGGGGAAGAGTGGGGAGGCCCAGGCCGCCATCCCTTCCATAAACAAGTTTACTGGCACACAGCTCCGCCCACCCAGCACAGATTGTCCACGGCGCTCCGAGCTGCAGCTCCGAGACCAGATGGCCCACCAAGCCCGAAATATTCACGAGCTGCACTTCTGGTCCTTTTCCATTTACTTAATTTTTTTGTGGTGGTGAGGGTCAAACTCAGGACCTCTGCTGATGAGCAATCCCCCAACAACAATCTGCTCCTCTGCAGGAAAAGTAATCCTGATCTAGGAGCCAGGCAACACAGGAAGTGTCAACTCTCATGTAACTCCAAATCCACTCTCACAAGGACAAACACGAGGTGTGCACAGATGCCCCAGCGTATCTAGAGCGATGAGAAACAATGAAACACACGTCACCTAGCCGATTGGCCAAAGAACACCAGCGTGCTGCCGGAGGACACCCCTCCGGATCGTGCTGTCCAGGCCCGACTGCCACCTCTGCCACGCTCGTTCCCACCGATCCTGCGCTCATCCACACTCTGCTCCTCCACGACGTCGGACCTACCTAAGGACGTAGTTCTTGCCAAGCAGCACACGCCTGTCCTGCACCTTCATAAAAAGAACGAGGGAGGCTAGGGGCATGGCTCAACGGCGTAAGCACCTGCCTGGCAAGCGCAAGGTCCCAAGTTCACTCCCTGGTACCAATAAATAATTAAAAATAAAAAGAATGAGAGGAAGCTGTGCATATACACCACTAAGTGAACTCTCCAAGATCTGTACGTAGCCGAATATCATGTGACGACATGTAGTAGTACACACTATAATTTTGGTGACACAAAAGCCACTCCAACGGAGAGGCCTAGGTAGTAAAGGCTCGTCGCCTTCAGCATACTCATCCTCTACTGCCTACTTTTTTAATGAGCTGGAGTTTGTAAATTTTCTCATCACTTAAGAATACTTTCAGGGCTGGGGAGATAGCTCAGTAGAATAAGGGCTTGCCTAGCAAGCGCAAGGGCCTGAGTTCAATCCCCAGTTCAGATTAAAAAAAAAAAAAAAAAAAAGAATACTTTCTAGTGTCTCTTCAAGATTTTATCCTAGAGTCACACCCTTCGCACCCCTGAACTTCTACTTTAGGGACAAAATTGTGTAAGATTAGATCTCAAAAGCCAACTCAAAGGTTTCACAATGACTTGCTCATGGGAAGACCCAAATGAGCAAGGAACAGAAAGGCCCAAGGAACAGAAGGGCGCTGCCAGAGCTGAGGGTCAGGAGGCACCAGCAAGCGGTAGGGGAGGGGTTCTGGAGGTGAGGAACTGCCCTGCATCTGGGTTCAGCCGCCTGAACTCACCACTCGCCAGCCAAAGCATGAATTGTACTCCACGTAAATCTGTTTGTTTCTTTTTTTTTGTAGCTCAGAGGTGTTTTATTATAAAACATTAGTACTCATATACATAAGCTCTTATGAACTGAAAATTCATCATACATTTACTTCATTGTTTAGCTTGACCTTCCAGTAAATCTTTAGCTTCATTGATTCTGGCTGCTGCACAAGATCCTCCTTTGTCTGGGTGATTTAAGAGCATAACTCGGCGATGAGCACCTCTTGTTTTTCCTTTACTGGCAGTCGGGTTTACACCTAGTCTCGATGCTGCTTCCCGTTTTGTCATTTTGGGCTCAAATCCACCTCTAGAATAGCCACCACTGAAGGCAGATTCTGGCAGACTCTGAAAAACTTGTTTTACTTGAGGCTTCTCATGCTTCATGGCTTGTGAAGCATAACGGCCTGCAAATCCTGCAGCAGCAATGGCCAGTCCAACTGCTACCATGTGCTGGCCATGTTTCGGCCGGCTCTTGCACCGTACCTGGGTGAGCGGTTCATCCCAGCCCAAAGGCCATGGCCATGAACTATCTGCCTTTATCAAAAAGCGACAAAACCACCACCACTATTCCCAAACCTCCCAAGTACACGAGCACTACCTCCATGTAAAGCTTAAACGCACACTCAACCCAGCTTGGTGACACACACCTGAGGCAGGAAGATTGAAAACCCAAGTTCAGCTTGGCCAAATTAGCAATTTAGCAAAAGCCTGTTTCCAAATAAAAATAAAAGGGGTGGGAATATAGTTCAGCACAAAGTGCTGGGTTCAAGTCCAAGCACAAAGACAAAGACAAAGACAAAACAAAATAACCACTCAAAAACTAGAGGATTTGCTTTGTCTGAGTGACTTATCAGGACATGTGTCCTCCCCCGTTCCAGCATTTGCCTGTGTCACGGTGAGGATGCCCTTAGGAAAAGGGGACCATGACTCCCACAGAACTGGCACATTCTTCCTGACATCCTGCCATCTTATCTGCCGCGGCTCTTTATTTATCTGAGATGACCCCAGCTCTTCCAGCGCCGGCGCTTGCAGAACAGGCTTTCCAGGGAAAACCGCTCGCAGCCTGCAGGGACCAGGGGCTGGCGCCGCAGCGCGGTGAAGGCGAGGCGCCGGGCCGGCCCGGACTCCAGCAGTCCCCAGGGCCAAGCACAGCAACCCGGAAATCTCGGGTTTCAATTACAGCTTATCCTAGGGAACCGCGTCAGGGGCCCGCCAAGAGACAGCGCGGGGCGCAGGCGGCAGAACTCCGGGTCCGCGGCGGCGCGCGAGGTCTCCGCCAGTGGGGCACACTCCGAAGGCCCCACGGCTGCCCAAGGAGCAAGCCACAGACCCCGCGTTTCACGCGCGGTCGCGTCCACGGCGGGGGCGCCGGCGGGCTGACCCCGTCTGGGCGCGGCGCTCCGCCCAGACTCCCCGCCCACGTCCACGAGAGCTCAAGCGAGCCACGCTGAAGCGCGCTGCTCGGGAGGCCTGCAGGGCGCGCCGTCCACGCCGCAGCGCCCGGCCCCGCTCTCGCGCTCCCGGGGGTGCGCTTGGCCGCAGCCCCGTCCTTTCTTCTCCCGCCCTCCGGGAAGGGTTCGCGCGGCCACAGCCTCCTCCCTTGCACCCCGCGGGACCCGGGCAGGCTTCCCTCGCCACAGTCCCCTGCTTTCCTCCACGAGATCCGGAAAAGGATCTGCTCCGCCACGACGCCCTCCTCTTCCCCGGGCGGCAGAAAGCTGCCCCGCGCGGGGTCCCACCGCCCGCCCGACTCGCCGACAAAGCGGCGCGGGCCACACGCGCCCCTGCCGCTCGGCTCTGCCGCGGGGACGGGC
>NW_004524775.1:3143166-3144794 GCF_000260255.1 Octodon degus
GCGCAGGGCCGGCACCCGCCAGGTGCGCGGCGCGGCCAGGTGGGGGCGGAGCAGGTGAGAGCCGGGCGGCGGGGGCGGACTGGGGCGCCCGGCTCGCCCCGAAAGCTGCTGCAGGGAGCCGGCGGAGTAACTTTCCCGGGAAACGCGCGCGCGGCCGGCCCACAGGCCCAGCAGGAAGCCGCTCCCGGCGCCTTCGCTGCCCGCCGCGCAGCTCTGAGGCTCGCCCAGCGTAGGGACACCCGGAGTCGGGTGCTGCAGGGAGGCCTCGGGGTGCTGGGCGAGACGAGGTTACACCCAGGGATTCCGCTGCGAGCGTGCCGCGGCGCCGTTTCTGGAGGTCGCTTGCCCGGAGCCCCGCAGGACTTCGCGCTTCAGCCCGGCGGCTCTGCGGGACGGCCCAGCCGAGGCCGGCGCGCAGATCAGTGCGCAGGTCCCCGGTTTTCTCTGCGGAGCTGAAGGGTTTTTCACACTGTAGATAAAACAATTGATAATTTAAAATTTGGTAAAAGTTAATCATTTAAAATATTGTGATTACTAGAGCAACTAACAAAAAAAGTATAGCTAAAATTGCAAGAGGAAGACTTAAGTACACTCAATCCAAAAGGAAGGAACAAAAAGAGTGTAGAAGAAATAGAAATGAGGGCCAGGGAGATAGCTCAGTAGAATGAGCGCGTGCCTGGCAAGCTTCCATCCCTGGTACCACAAGAGAGAGAGAGAGAGAGAGAGAGAGAGAGAAATGAGGAGCATTAGATTTAAATCCAATTACAGAAGTAATTGCATTCAATGCATCAACAGACTGGCACACAAAGTAAAAACAAGCTGAGCTACCCAGGCGGCTGAGGCAAGAGGATTGCTGTGAGTTCAACCTGGACTACATATAGCAAGACCCAGTCTCAAAACACCAAACACCAAAACCGGAAACAAGAAAACAAGCAGGGGCCGGCCAGATAGCTCAGGTGACTAAAGCACCTTCTTAAGCAGAGCCCGCAGATGTGAGGGTTCCATCGCGGTTGTTCTCTACCGGCCCCGCCCCCGGGGCACGCTGAGATTGGCAATTGAGATTGGGTGTGGTGACGGGCACCTGTAATCCCAGCGCTTGAGAGGCTGAAAATAGACTCACTAGGAGCCCTATCTACATAGTGAGATCCTATAGTCCCTGTACTAAATACATTAAAAAACGAACAAACAAAATGAAGCTGTGCTATTCTGGTGTGTGCCTAGCATTCCAGAATTCCAGGCAGAGGGAGCTTGAGTTCCAAGCCAGCCTGGGCCACATAATAAGATCTTGCCTTAAAAAAACAAACAAAGAGAACTTAATAAACCTTTCCTTTCTTTAAAAAAAAAAAAAATAGTACGCAAAACAAGCAAAATGCTCTCATGCACACACTAGTGGGAAGGTAGAGTGGCTACATTAACGTGAAAGTAGATTGCAAGGGGCATGAGAAATGGATCAATTCATTAAGAAAAGATAGTATTTAATATGTATATATGAGATAAACTTTGACATACTGGGAATAGAGGCACCAGAAGAAGGAGACAAACACATATTCAAAGGCTGCACATTTCCAGCAGTAATGGACAGGACAGGCCAGTACAGAAATAAGTAAAGGAAAACTTAAAAAAAAAAA
>NW_004524775.1:3145379-3146666 GCF_000260255.1 Octodon degus
ATGAGAAACTTACATTTTTAAAAATGAAAAGCACTTAAGCCGGCCAAACAGCTCAGAGGATTAAAGCACCTGCAAGCAGGCACAGAGGCCAGGAGTTCCATACCCGGGCCTGCTGTCGGCCCCACCCCCAGGGTGTGCTGAGGTGGTGATTGAGCCTGGGTGTGGTGCTGCGCGCCTGTAATCCAGCTCTTGGGAGGCTGTAAACATGTGGATCACTAGGAGTCCGATCCAGTAGTGAGACCCTGAACACCCTGTAGACCCTTACCTAAAATACAAAAAAAAAAAGCAGTTAACCGGTTTGACCTAAACCGTATTCCTACAAAACAGAACAGAGAATACGTTGTGTGTGTAATGAAATGTTTTTGCATTCTCACAGCTGTGAAATACAGTTCTAAGCATGCCGTGATGTCCACAAAGTGCTACAAGCTGGAAAGCAATGTAAGCTTCGGGCAATTTCAAATGATGGAAATCGCGAAGCATCTTTTTGGATTAACCACTGCAAAATTAAATTAAACTAGAAAATAATAAAAAGATAATTTTTAAATTCCCCAACAGTAAGAAGTTAAGCAGTATGCTTTTAAATATCCCATTACAAGAAAAAATACCAGGTCACATGGAAGTTCAAAAATGTGTTGAACTTAATAATGAAAAAGTACCGTAAATTTGACAAATGCAGCTATTGGGGGCCAGGGAGATGCCTCAGTAGAATAAGTACTTGCCTGGCAAGCGCAAGGGCCTGAGTTCAATCCCCGATTCCACCAAAAAAAAAAAACAAAAAAACAAAAAACAGCTATTGGAAACATTTATGTATAAAATGTATAGATTAGAAATCAATAAGGTTTTAAAGTCAATTTGGGCCAGAGAGATAGTTTAGTGGAACAAGCACTTGTGGTCCTGAGTTCATTCCCTGGTACCATCAAAAAGAAAAAAAAAAAAAAAGGAAAGTCAGTCTAAAGTTCTGCCTTGAAAACGTTGGAAAAAATAACAGCAAATTAAATCCCAAGAGGCCAGTGAGATGACTCAGTAGAATAAGCGCTTCCCTGGCAAGCACAAGGGCCTGAGTTCAATCCCCGGTTCTGCAAAATAAATAAATAAATAAATCCCAAAAAATTAGAAATAAAGAAATGATAAAGGACAGAAATCAATAAAATAAAAAAATATGATTAATCTAGAAAATCCCTAAGATTTGGCTTTTTAAAAACAGTGGAGTTGGGGCCGGGGAGATGGCTCAGTAGAATAAGCGCTTCCCTGGCAAGCACAAGGGCCTGAGTTCAATCCCTGGTTCCG
>NW_004524775.1:3148091-3152122 GCF_000260255.1 Octodon degus
ATGTATGTATGTATGTGTGTATGTATTTGGTGCAGGGTCTCACTATGCAGCTCGGACTTGTAGTGAACCTCCTGTCTCAGCCTTCCCAGCACTGGGATTACAGGGGTGCCACCACGTGCCTGGGGCCAGCAGGGCATGTGGGTAATGGAACCTGGGTCCTTGTGCTTGCCAGGCAGGCACTTAGACCGCTGAGCTATCTTCCTAGGCCCCATAGACCTAAATTTGAAAGCTAAATATACAAAGATTTTAGAAAAAGAATTTTATAACCTTGGAATAGAGTGGACAGAGTTCTTAGATCAGAAAAGGAGTTAGTATTTTTAGGAAAAAAAAAATGATAAATTGACTTAGGATCTTAAAACTTGTACTAAACAGGGCTGACCCAGCACACAGAAAGCAGAAGCAGGAGATGAGGAGTTGGAGGTGAGCCAGGCCATGTGGCAGGACCCTCTCTGAAGGAAAAAAGCAAAAGCAGTAAGACAGTGACCAGCCAAGGCATGGACAAGACTGCCCCACAGAGAGCTGGTGTGGAAACTGGATTCAGAATATGTAAAGAACACCCAAAACAAACAAGAAATGACAACCAGTAAGGACAAGAGTTTAACCACACCAGAGACTAGCCTGGCAGAAAGACTAGCCTCTTTCTCTCCTTTTAAAGGAGGGAGGGTTTATGAGTTTATGAGGGAGGCTCACAGCGTTTAGAAGTTTCAGTCCATAGCTGGCTCCAAGGCAAGGTGGCCTGGCAGAGGGGTGGCAGAGCTCGCAGCCTGACAGGTAGGAAGCAGAGCTGACAGTCTCTTACCAAATTCAATACGCAGTTATCCTACGACACAGCGATTCTGTTTCTGTACGTTTAACCTAGAGAAGCGAAAAAGCAGGGTGCAGGCTGCACGCCAGTAATTCGGGCATGGAGAAGGCTGAGGGAAGAGGATCACTGCAAGTTCAAGGCCAGCCTGAATTGTACAGTGAGACACTGAAAAAATTGAAACAAAGAAGTGAAATCCAGTCCCTGTATAAAGACTTGTATAGAAATTATTATTATCTTATTCAGAAACAGCAAGAAGCTAGAAGCACGAGGTGCATTGTAAGAGAATGGATGAACAAGTAGTGTTCATGCCATCATGTGCTACTCAGCAATAAAAAAGCAAAACCACAAGTGCTACGTTATGGCTGCTGTTTACATGTCCCCTCAAAGGCTCATGTGGTCATAGGTGGAGCTTGATTCATGGTGCAGTCAATGCTAGGATTAAAGGTGCTAGGATTATGGGTGGGAGATTCGTAAATCAGTCTCCTGATTTGATCAGCACCGCCCTAATCCTGGTCAAACTGGATACGTCATAAGGGACAGAAAGAGGCTTGTTTTCCTCTTGTTTGTTTGGTACCTTCTGCCATTGACTGGCCCCACCCTGCCTTGTAGCCAGCAAATTATGGACTGAAACCTCTGCAAACTGTGAGCTAAGAAACCTTTACCCCTTTAATTTTGGGTACTGGCTACTTTGTCTCAGCAACAAAAAAATAGTAAGACTGGGGCTAGAGAGATAGCTCAGTGGCATAAGTGCCTGCCTAGCAAGTGCAAAGTCCTGAGTTTGATCCCCACACAAAAAAAGAAAAAGAAAAACAAAATAGTAAGATTTTGGTACCAGAAGTAGGGTAATTGCTGTCACTATGCCTGACCATATGGTTCGGGATTATTTGGGAATGGCTTATGGGAAGAGTTTGGAAAGTTCAGAGATGTCACCTGTAAGAGCAGAGCTGGAGCTGCTTCAGCTGCTCTGTGTGGGGGTTCTGGCCAGAGCTCAGAAGACCAGAGGGCTGGTAGAAATCCTGCCGGCAAGGACCAGGCTCAGGAGGTTTCTGCTGGGAGGAAGGACTGCACTGGTCACTAGCTCCAGAAGACGCATGTTATGTCTTGGCAGAAGGCTTGTCTGCATTCTGCTCATGTTCAGAGACTTTGCCTGAGCCTAGGATTAAGGTGGCAGACTAATTAATGTGGCAGAAAAAGTTTCAAGGCAGTCAAATGTTGAAGTCATGGCATGGCTGCTGCTGGGGTCTTTTAGCCAGATTTTTGTTGAGAAATAAGAGCAAAGAGCCCAGCAGAATAATTTAAAACATTTTGAGTTGGGCTAGAAAGGAAACTTTAGTACAGCCGTGGACTGCAGTTTAGTACAGCCATGGACTGCAGTGATAGAGCAAAAAAGATCATGATTTCTTGGAAGGAACAAGAGAATGGAAAAGATGGCCTGAAGGCATCAGAACCCGCAGCAGGACTCCATCCTGTGCAGCCTCAGAATTACAAAGGTGAAAGGCTTTGCTCTGAGCAGACAGCCCCGGAGCACCGTGTTCCAGAATGGCAGTGGCCTAGACAGTTCCTCAGGTTTTGGTCCACAGGCACTCGATCCCAACAGCCAAAGGAGGAGGCAGTCCGGCTTGTGCTCCTCCTGGCAGCAGCCTGGTGTCAGCCACACAGGGCTGGCTTCAGGTGCATGCAGAATGCAAGAGTTGTGGGTCAGCAGGGCCTCCACCCAGATTTCAGAAGAAGGCCTGGGAGACGAGGCAGTGTGTCCCTCGGAGGGCAAGGTGTGAGGCTGTGAGTGTGACGTGAAGGTGTAGTGGAGACCCAGACATTTGGAGAAGCCAGGAACATTGATCATCCGCAGAAAACTCCAAGGAAGGGGCAAAGCAGGCCCAAGAAAGAAGCTGCAGGAGCTGCAACCACTGCACATGCCATTGCAGGGGTGGGTTGGGGTGGTGGTGGCACATGGCTGGTAGAGAGGCAACAGTTCATGGTGGCCAAAGGCAGCAAAACTATGAGAGGGAAACACTGCCTCTCTCACACTGCCCTCTCAGGGACACACTACCTCATCTCCCAGGCCTTCTTCTGAAACCGGGGTGGAGGCCCTGCTGACCCCAACTCTTGCACTCTGCAAGCACCTAAAGCCAGCCCCACGTGGATGACACCAGGCTGCTGCCAGGAGGAGCACAAGCCGGACTGCCTCCTCTTTCAGCTGTTGGGATAGAGTGCCTGTGGACCAAAACCTATGAACAAGCCTCTCTCCATCCCTTATAATGGATCCAGTCTTGGGATTATGGCAGTGCAAACCCAGTCAGTGGACTAAGTCACCACCCACCTAAATGCTAGCACCCTAAATCCTAGCACCCTTAATCCTAGCACCCTAAATCCTCACATCCTTAATCCTAGCACCCTAAATTCTAGCACCCTAAATGCTAGCACCCTAAATCCTAGCACCCTTAATCCTAGCACTCTAAATCCTTGCGTCCTTAATCCTAGCACCCTAAGTCCTAGCAACTTTAATCCTAGCACCGTTAATCCTAGCACCCTTAATCCTAGTACCCTAAATTCTCATTTCATTAATCCTAGCACCCTAAATCCTAGCAACTTTAATCCTAGCACCCTTAATCCTAGCACTGTACTATGAACCTTCTACACCTCTGAATAAAACCCCACTTATGGCTGCACGAGGCTTTCAGGGTACCATCTAGACTTGAACTGTAACATTCATCCCCTGGGCTCCTGAGACTCGGGCACACTCCTTTATGCGGAAGGCATTTGGTCCGTCTAAGGCCTCCGGAGCTCACGTCCTGCCACGACTGCTTCAGATGCTGCACGTGGAGCTACAGGACTCAGTGCTTGCTCTGCTGGCTTCTGGACTCACTTTGGTCCCATCTCCATATCCCCTGTTGGTACCTCTTGGTGTGGTAATGTCTACCTTGTGCCATTGTATGTTAGAAGTGTTTAGCCTTCCTTTTATTTTTACAAGGTCTTGTAGCTAAGAGTTTGCCTGAAATCTCAGGGGAGACTTGGAACCTGGGCTCTTCACGAACGCTGAAATGGTTAGGACCTTGGCAACGCTTAGAGATGAGTCTTGGGGGCCCAGGGGATGAACGTTATGGTTCGAGTCTAGATGGTACCCCAAAAGCCTCGTGCAGCCATAAGTGGGGTTTTATTCAGAGATGTGTCAGGTTCATAGTACAGTGCTAGGATTTAGGGTGCTAGGATTAAGGGTGCTAGGATT
>NW_004524775.1:3152521-3156254 GCF_000260255.1 Octodon degus
CTAAATTAGTGTGCTGACTGGGTTTGCACTGCCGTATCCCAAGAGACTAGACACATTACAAGGGACGGGAAGAGGCTTGTCTTTCCCCCTCTTGTGGTTCTGTGGCCTTTGGCCACCATGAGCTCTTGCGCTCCGCCATGCCACCTGCCTGCAGCCGGCTGAGGCCTCCCCGCGCTGAGCTCAGCAAGCCTCTCCTCCTCTAACTCTGCCAGGTGCTTGTCTCATCAGAGCCCACAGCGTTGGCGCTGGTGTTAGTGGGGTGTGGGCAAACTGGAACCCTGGGCACCGCTGGTGAGACTGCGGCTGACTCCACTTCTGTGGAGCAGATGGATTCCTTTGAAAACATGACCCAGAACTGCCTCGTGACCCTGCTGCTATCTCCGTGTGTACCTGGGACTGAAGCAAGGTCTTGAGGAGACAGGGCCTGCTCATCGCTCACGACGGCGCAAGTGGAGAAGCAAACAAAGTACCCAGGACAAGTGCACAAAGAAGACGTGGCACACAGGGAGGAGCAGCGTGGAGTTGAGAGGCCCCCGGGGGCACAAGCCAGGTGCGGCCTGGGCCTTAAGGCATGGCCTGTCACCCGCTGAGAGCAAGGTGCACGGGCTTAGCTGTCCACCCCAAAGACCTTACTAAACCCAAAGCCCGGAGGGCTCCTCCGGGGTCCCCAAAAACAAACCAAGTGGGAACGTGAGGCTGGTGGGTCATCCCCGAGCATGGAGGACAAGCTTCTGGGCCCTACACCTGTTCTTCATTAAAATGCAGCTGGCGTTTCCTTTGGAGGCAGTCAGGGACTTAGAGCTGCTTTTGCTAAAGCAGCGCTTCTTCGTGGGTGCCTGCAGTCGCCCGGGGTGACCACATGGGCGCAGCTGCCTTTATTACCCTGCAGCTCTGGGTCAGACCCCTGCCTGGCTCTGTGGAAGAGCAAGAAGCAATCACTTAGAGAATGTTCGTCCAAATTGGCAGCACAAGGTTTATTAGTCTGAACTTTACCTAAACTCTCTCTCCCAGGGTGGTCAACTACCCACTTTTAACCTCTAGAAGGAGCACGTGAGTGTCCACAGTCAGCGCCCCAAATCTGCAGTCACCTTGGGCTTCCAGCAGAGCCCTCATTTGGCTCAGGCTGCCGTCAGCAGGCCCGATCACGCCTAGGTGTGGAGCAGCACCTGGGTGACTCTCCTGGAAAGAAGAGCGGTCGTCCGCGTTTGGCTGAGCCTGACCCTGCTCCTTATGTACTGACATGCCCAGAGCTGGCTAGGACTTTGCCTTATCCCTTCAGCTGGCTTTCAGCAATGCATATTGGCCTAGTTGAGGTGCTGGTGGCAGTCTTTGAGGACAGCAAGCATGCTTCCCCGGTTATCTCCACCTGCTGCTCTTTAATGTGAGCTGGATTGAGACGGGCGAAGAGCTAGTGCTCCATGCTGTCGGTTGGGATCAAGCCTGGAGATAGAGGCGCTGGCTTCCTGGGGCTTGAAAGGTTACACATCAGAGCTGAAGTACTGGACCCCAAAACGTTAGATACTATCTCGATTGTGTAATGCAGATTACTCCCTGCACATAGCAGAGCTAACCGCGGGCCTCCTCCCCAGCCAGCTCACAGTACCCACCTACTTCCAGCCGTCCTCAGTCACTCATCCTCAGGCCCCTCCTCCCTCATGACTGCATAAAACCTGGGTTCAGGCCTTTGTTCCAGAAAGCCATCTTCAGGGCTGGACTTAGGCTCCCTTGGCTCTCCATAACTATAAATATGCTTTAGTGTTTTATTCTCGCTGTGGATTGCCCTGGAAGTGGTAGATTGGAATTAACATGATGGGATTCCAATAACTTATTCATAGGATTACAAATATAAACTTCCTGAACCGATACGAGGACTAGGAAGGCCCCCTGTACATGGGAACCCGCTGCTCATCAGACGGTGAGGGGCCATTTCTCCAGAGCTGAGCAACCAGCACTGGGACAGCCGTTGCCACAGCCCCTACGCACTGGTGCTGATTCCTTCTTGAAGGGCCGGTCTGATCTTTGTCAGAACCGTCTCCCTCCAGCTCCTCAGGCTGCGATCCCACCCGTATTTTCTTACTTCCCTTTATGAAGGCCCAGCCCCAGAGCTATTAGAAGGGAGCCCCTTTCTTCTTTCTTCCTGAGCTAACATCCTTTTTCCATTTTTTTCTTACTTTGCAATGAAAACTTTTGCCCATAAATCTGTGCTGTTGCCTCAGTTTTAGTTTCTTTTATCACTGAAGCAAGCCGGTGACAGCCCTTAAAAACAAAGAAAATCCTGACACATGCTCCACAGATGAACCTTGGGATCATTAGGCCAAGTGAGATGAGCCATTCACAAGAAAGAAACACGCGCTGCAGGTTCCTGCCGCGGAGATACCAGAGTGGTCCAGTTCACAGACCCAGTTCACAGACCGAGGCCAGCATGGCGGCTGCTGTGGGCTTGCAAGGGAGGAACGGCGAGTTATTGTTTGATGGGCACAGAGCCACCTCCACATTAGCGCCTGATGGGCAGAGAGTGGGGTCGGGTACCCCGAGAGGGCCCCCTTTGCCTGGACAAAGCAGGATCCACTTCTGGCTGCCTTGCTGCAGTAGCTGGACAGGATGGGCCAGTGGACACTGATAGGCTGCGGAGACGTCTGACCGGCCGGGCGTTGCTGGAGGACGCAGACCTTTCACCTGGACACTTGCTTGTGGCCTCGTGCAGGCACAGATGTGTCTGCCACCGTGGAGCTCAGTGAGGGGAGGAGCGCTGGGCGTAGGACTGGCCGGAGACGACTCTCCGTCAGTTCTGACACCAACACGAGCAGAAGGCTCCCGGCAGTGACAGTAGTGGAACAGCGCAGTGCCAGCAGGAAGACGCCTTTGGTGACCTTATCTCGCGGCCTGGAGAGCTCTTGAGGCTGGAGTTCCGGCCAGGGCCTGCAGATTCGTCCTGCGATGCCTGCAGTCAGCGTGCCAGGGCTGCTAGTCAGGAGAGGCAGGAGGGACCCCAGTCCCTCTGGACTCACTTTACACACAAGTGGGTTTTTAGCTCTATCATGAATTCTTTGGAAATTTACTAATGCAAGACCAAGCCTGCTGTACCAATTAGAACATCTGTAAGGTATTATCAGTCGTGCCTTATTTTTCTGCTGAAGCTCCTTCATATAAATTTGAATGTGGTCCAGCGTGTGGGGTGCTACCGTGTAGTGATGTAGACCCACCTGGATGACACGCCCCACGCAGGCTTCATCTTGGTGGAAGATTTAACAGGCCTCAGGTGTCTGCCGTTCGCTGTCCTCATGAATGGCGGGGGATGTCCAGCGGCTGTTTTCTGTCTTTAATTTGGGATAAACCCTGCCCCCAAATCCTTGTCATACATTCCAACTTTTGCTACTTAGACTTAAAAGTCTTGTACGTTATAAGCTTAGCTGTGTAGAAAGAAAGCTGACAGGAAAGGAGTAAGGGGGCGTATTAAAATAGTTTGTTTTTAACTGTGGGCTCCTAGATGGTTTAATTTTGTGCACATGCGTCATTGCCTCCCAATTTTTGTATATGTACGCTTCCACTCAAAAACAGGAGTTACACTAATGTTTAGAATATTGACACACCCACCTTGCCACGCGCGCGCTCCTGCTTTTACTAATGCCCAGCGGAAGCCCGGAATGGGGGTGACAGCACGCCGCTGCCGCGCTCGGAGCACGCGTGCTTCCTTCCCGCCGGCTTTCCAGACGCTCTCCAGGGAGCGGGAGAC
>NW_004524775.1:3156979-3158363 GCF_000260255.1 Octodon degus
TAGGTGCTTTAGACCACTGAGCCAGCTCACCAGCCCAAAAGACATTTATTTTTTTATTTTTTTGGTGGAACTGGGGATTGAACTTAGGCCCTTGCGCTTGCCAGGCAAGAGCTTATTCTACTGAGCCATCTCCCTGGCCCGGTAGGGTGTATTTTTAACGGTACTTTGAGATATGAAGTATGACGGTACAACAAACTCTGTCCCTGGTTTCACGAGAGGAGCACTGAGGTTGCCCATGAAGCAGGAGGCAGCAGTGCACCTGTGGCTGTTGATCGTGGATTTTCTCACCTTCAGCCCTGTCAGAAATGTCTGCTGTTTATCAGCTACTGGGCTCATGGTGTTTTTATCACAGCAGCTTGAACAAACTAAGACAGCAATTTATTTGGAATAAACCAGCATTTCCTGATACAAATTTCCGAGATAGATTATCCTACTCGGCTCTAATTGGCTCAGTGTCCTGACAAGAGCTCTACACAAGAGGAGCCCAATCCTAGGACCTCTGCTTTCTGATGTGATCTCTGCCTCACACACATGCTCATCATCCACCAGCAATCTATAGTGAAAATCTGAGGTGAAAAGCAGAGGGAAAATTTGTGGTTTCATCAGAAAGGAAGCATCTGCGAAGTTGGAGCCACATACAGCATGGCTGTGGAAACATTATCACTAAAAAGAAGCAAAGTACTCTGCATAGGACTTGGATTTTTCCCCAGGATTTTATTTACATCACTCAGACATATGGGCACTCAGATCTCTGCAACCACAATCCAAGGGGGCCTGTCTACTGCTCCAGCCAGTGTTGACCTTGGTGTCATCTACATGCTCCTGGTTTTATGGGCACATAGAATTCATGTTATGGAGTTGTGGAGACTTCCATTCAGTTTTCAGAAAACTTGGGAGGCCAGGCAGTACACCCGAGAAGGCAGTGCATGAAGCTGTTGGGCTGCAAGTACAACGAAAAGCCCAAAAAGGTAAGAGACAGCAGAAATGTGGAGTAGCTGCTGAGGAAAGCTGCAGACCATGAGCAGAACCAGCTCTACAGAGGCACAAGTAGCCACTGGCAGTGCTGTGCAGGTGGGCACCCAAGCCCCATGCCTTCACATCGCACAGCTTGCCCCAGGTGCTGGTTATGGAGTTGAGGATTTCATGTTTACCCTGCTGGGTTTCTGTCGTTTTGGTCCCATTCATTTCTGTCTATTTCTTTTTGCAACTGAAGCATTAACTGTGTCACTGTTTGTTAGAAGAATTTAACTTTCTTCATCTTCACAGGGGCTGACAGCTGTAGGAGACTTTGGCAATGTTTGAGCTGTGGGCACACTCAACCTCAGAGCACCAGCTATACTACACAAGAGACAGGCATGAGGCTTTTGGGAGCCAGAGGCAGGGT
>NW_004524775.1:3159723-3161594 GCF_000260255.1 Octodon degus
GCCCTGAGCTATCTTCCTGGCCTTTACATCTTTTTTAAACAGGGTCTCACCGTGTAGCCCAGACGGGCCTCAAGCTTGGGCGATCCTCCTGCCTCAGCCTCTTGAGTGCTGAGATGCAGGTGTGTCCCCAATGCCCGGCTGCTATTCCGCTTCAGCTACGTATGCGAGGAGTGCTCATGCGTGAGGATGAAACCTCAGGATGTCACACTGCAGATACTTAATTCTGCTCCATGCCAGCCATGAGTGACAGTGCCAGAGATTCCACTGTGAGAAAAAAGTTAAAAAAAAAAAAATAGGTTGAATCGTACTAAAATGTATGCACATGGCTGTAATATTCAAAACTGCAAAGTATTATGTAGTTTGTTTGGAGACAAGGGCTTGCTGTGCAGTTCAGGCTGGCCTTCAACTCACTCTGGAGCCCAGGCTGGTCTTGAATGCACTGCAACCTCCTGCATCGGCCTCCCAAGAGCTGGGATTGCAGGCATGCAGGTGTCTGAAATGTGTAATAAACATGACTGTCTACTCTGAGAAATATAAACTGAAAATGCCAGTATGAGTCATTTCATTTTCAGATAGGTCTGTTGTTTGGGTTTTTTGCGGAAGCAGGGTTTGAACTCAGGACTCAGCGCTTGCCCGGAGTCCAGCACCTATTCCACTGAGCTATCTCCTCGGCCCCTCAGATTGTTCCGATTCTGAAGCCACTCGGCTATTTTGCGGAGGCACGCCTGTCCCACTCCGGATCATAAACTCCGGACCCAGCACTCGTGGCTCGCGTCCAGCGCGAGAGCCGCCAGGCGCCTCGGGGCGTCGTACCCACTAAGAACGCAGAGCCCTAAACCTGCGCACAGCACAGCGAGCGTTCAGGCCCAGGCGCTCCGTGGAGCGCAGACCGGCAGCGCCTTCTCAGAACGCGTCTGCGAGCTCTCTGCTCACTGCAGTCAGGCGCGGGCTCGGGGCTTTGGAGCTGCTGAACCGAGGGAATCCTGTCTTTTGGGCGGGAGCACTTCCGAGGCGTGGCGAGGGAGAGGCCAGACTGCTCTGCCAGCTCATCTTGCAGGACCAGGAGGCCACGGGTGTAGCCGATGGCCCCTCGAGAGCGAGACTTCAGTGCCACCGCGTCTGCCGTGCGACCATCCCCTCCCTGTAACCCTGGCAAAGCAGGCTGCCCAAGTGCTGAGGCTTTTCCGCGGGGAACGGTGGGAAGCCTGCACTGCTCCTCACGTGGCCAGCAGGACAGGACACACAGCCCTTGCTGGCAGGAGACACGCCGCAGGACACTCAACCTGACGTACTCACAGTGGGGGAAGGATCCTCTGCACACGGCTTTGTTCAAGATGGTCACAAGAAACATGTGGCAGTTCTTAAAATCCGACTCCATCTGCTCTATGGACCCCATCCTAGGAAGGAAGGGGGCTGCAGAGTCAGTCAGCGCCGGGCTAGCAGGCCGCGACACACCTTTGCGGTACTACCAAACATACTCTGTCACTATTTAAAATCCTGAATCTGAGGATTATAAAACAAATAAATACAAAATATCCTGCTTTAAGATAAAAGGTCCAGTGAGACAGAAAGCCATGCTTGCTTTCTCCTGCATTTGGCTGCGGCAGGCTCTCCCTACGCAGCTCGGACCCATAGTCATCCTCCTCTCTGCCTGCCGGCGCTGGGACTGCAGGTGCGCGCCAGCCCTGGCCCGCTCAGCCTGCCCCGCGGGGTTGGCCCAGCATGCGGCCGCGGTCCGGCCACCGCCTCAGCTCGAGCTCGCTTTAGTCCACCGAGCCGTCTTGTCGGCCGCAAAGCCAGGCCTTTTCACAGTATTTACTTGTTGTCGCACCCTATCAAAACTGACTCCATTTTGTCGCCCTTTTAACCTC
>NW_004524775.1:3162809-3169101 GCF_000260255.1 Octodon degus
CGAGCCCTTCGGGCCCTCCAACACAGCAAGCCTCTGGCTTTCCTCCCTGCAACTGCGAACTGTCCCTGTCTGAATCCCTCCTTCTGAGAGCGGCCCCAGGGGAGGTAAAAGGCACAGTGCTGGCTGGGGAGAACTGACAGGACCCAGGATGGGTCCTGGGAGCACAGGAAATGAGCGGCACACCCTTGCCCTTTGGTTCTACTTCTGCACATACCTGCCGGGGTCTGCAACAAGAACTAGTAATCTAATCTAATCTAACTTAACCTAATCTTAGCCTAATTAAAAGACTAGATTTTCCTTACTATTCTACCTCTCTTAAAAGAAATCACAAATCCCTATGAGGAGTGGGATCAATATGTATGACACATATGTACTAATAAAAAATGAAGTCAGAAAAGGAACTGCACGATTCCTGGTGCTACCCAGCTGAGGTGAAAGCATTCAGCTTTTCTTTTTCTCTGGTATGGAGCATCAAACCCAGGCCTCGTGCACGGCAGGCAAGCACTCTGCCTGAGCTACACTCCCATCTCCCAAATTCAATTTTGAATTCCGAATTAGTGGTGTGTGGTACGCGGCCAGGGCCTGAGGAGACTCTGAGGGAGGCTGGGGCAGGGCGTCTGCCTGCATCGCACATGAATACTCACTGCCATGTGCCCAGGCCAGCCTGCCACCCTTCCGCAAACAGGAGGGCCAAGTTCAGCACCTTCATGATGGCTTCTTTCACAAAGCTGACCTGGAAAGCGAAGTTGAGGCAAAACATGGGCTCCGTGACATCGAGCCTCTGGGGCAATTCCTGACGCCGCACAGCAGCTCAGCAGGGCGGTGACGTCTTCTCTCAATTGGGCCCCCTCGGGACAGGGCCCTGCACTGTCCCAGTCCCAGGGATCTTGGGGCCTCTGCCCACCTGGGAGGACCACTGAGCGTCACCAGGACAGCAGGGGCCAGCGGCTCCATACAGTCACACTGGGCGGACGTATGTCAAGCCCCACGTGCAGCGTGACTCACTGAGCAAGTCCAGTGTGGTGCAGCTACTACACCTTCGCTAGTGGTCAGGCACACAGTCATCCTGCTCAGGCCTGGTCCTCCTGGCATCTTAACCACCCCAGGGCAGACACTCCCTCTTGCCCAGCTTCCCGCCCCCGGAGACACGGGAGCAGCACTATGTACCTTTTCCCTCAGCAAGCACCGGTCGTGGATGGTGGACAAGTACCTATAGTGGATTTTAATCAGCTGATCCAAATCCTTGGCTTCCTCCACCTGATGCTGAAACTCTAGCCCAGTGCTGTGAAGGATCTTGGAAGAGAAAGACAGAAAGCTTGGTAAGCGCACATTCTCTGTGCGGGCCTTTGTGATGCACACCTCTCGGTTACTCTCGTCCTCCCTACAGTAAGCAAAGCCTCCTCTCCAGGCGAGGTGACTGGACATGGTGCACTGTGGCTCGACAGCGGTCGCAGGGCCAGCCCTTGGGATGGCCACTCACACACCAGGAGCGCACCCAACTCTAGACTAACAGGCTTCGAGGTAGGAGGGGCAAGTCCATCGAATGGCATACAAAGCGCATTGTGTTAAAACAATTACCAAGCTAAGTTATTGTGAAGACAACTCTCATTTTAATTTAATTTTTGAGACAGGGTCTTACTATATAGTTCAGGCTGGCCTTGAATGCACAGTGATCCTCCTGCCTCAGCCTTTCAAGTGCTGGGACTACAGGTGTGCACCACCACCACACCTGGCTATTATTTTATTTTTTAAGTAGCTCAGGCTGGCCTTGAACTATGAGGCCTCAAACTCATGGCAATTCTCCTGCCTCAGCCTTTCGAGTGCTATGGTCACGGGTGGCACAGCTATCGTTATTATTACGGGGATTACAGGCCTGTGCCACTATGCCCGGACTCTGGCTGGCTCAGCCTGCGCTGGGGGCAGGGCTGGCATGGCATGTGGTGCCGGGATCAAACCATACTTGCCTATGCAGGTGCTTTAGTCCGCTGAGCTATCTTGCCAGCCCCACAGCTATTATTTTATTTTATTTTTTTAATTTTTATTTTTTTGGGGGTGAACCGGGGATTGAACTCAGGCCCTTGCACTTGCCAGGGAAGCGCCCATTCCACTGAGCCATCTCCCCAGCCCCTATTATTTTAATAATACCAATAATTTCACTGAGTTCAGGGTTAGGGATGTCTATCTAGGGTTACAGTTTTATGGCTCCTCTCTATCTGTAAATATATTATTTTTATATATTTATTTTGTTTGGGCTGGCCTCAAACCCAGCAATCATCCTGCCTGAGCCTCCTGAGTGCCAGAATGACCGCTGTGCACTAGCACACGGGCCTGGAGACACATCCTGAGCCCGCTGCCACACGCAGCTGTCCACACTGACACCAACCCTCGTCATGATGTAGTTGTGCAGACTGTTCACAAAGTGCATGAGCTTCACTCTGAGGAGAAACATGCGGTGGATCTGCTGCCTCACGGGCGCTGTCTGCACTCCGAACAGGGCCGCTGCGTCTTGCTCACACGTGAGGCCGCGCTTAGGCTGCGCTCTCTCCGCCGTGTCGGCCAGGTCTGCAAAGATGGAAAGAGCAGCCTGGGCGCACAGCGCGGACCCAACCCCGCCCTCGGCGCGCAGGGACCCGGCCAAGCGAGGCGAGCACTGCTGGCTCTGCCAAACGGGGGCCGCCGTCAGCTACGAACAGCTGTCCCACTAAGCTTGCATGCAGCCTGACTCTACTCAGCGTCCTCACATCTCACTCATGCACCTGCGTCTGTACAACTTCTGCTGCAAATCCATGTTACTTGTTTACACTTAAAAAATCATCAACATCAAGCTCTTTTTTCAGGGCTAAAATTACAATATAATTTATCAGTTGAAAAGAAACCTCACCACCAAACAGCAAAACATCCAGACTGTACTTGGCCCATTTTATTTGCAGAAGGAGAAGGAACACTTGGTTATAAATCTTTTGGCATTCCAAGCTTATGACGATGTCCACAGGCCACGGGACCTACGAAGACAAAACCAACATCCGAAAGTCACTAATGACGTGTGCGTTTTTGCTTTAACAGCAAGCGGCATTTGGGAAAGGAATAAATAGTCCACCTGCCTTGTAGCTCAGGGTCAGCCCATCTAGGACATGAACAGGTAGCTTCTTCTTAGCCGTGTCAACATTTTCAAAAGATATAGATAATCTAAGTGAAAATAGCCCAGTTTTAGTTTATGACAGTTTTATGTTCACATAAAATACACTCTTTACATACAAAACCATTAGCATTTTAGGATTTATAAAAATATACTGTATTTCATAAAATGCAGATATGTTAGTAAATGTATTTCATAGCATATATTCCAGAATGAGATTTTGGTTTTGGAAATAAGCAAGAAGGCTGAGTGGTGATGGACACCTGTAATCCTAGCACTCTGGAGGCTGAGGCAGGAGGAACCCTCAACGTTCAAGGCCAGGATGGCCTACAAATTTAGTTCAAGGCCAGCCTCAACTACATAGCAAGACCCTGTCTCAAAAAATCAAAACACGTATGCATATGCATATACAAAAGAAAAAAATAAAGAGGGACAAAGTTTTTAAATAATGAAGCCAGCCAGCTGTAAAATAAATAGTTATGAATGGTAATAAGTTAATTAGAAGAAAAGGTAAAGTTGGTAACGTTGGGTAAAGTTATAATCCCAGCTTATTTTTGGTAAAATCTACACAAAAAACAGCACTTCGTGCAGGTTCAGGACAAGGACAGGGAGGACAGACGAGGGACCCTGCCCCGAGCACAGCCACCTCCACAGCCGCTCAAGAGTCACGCCGCGCTGCCCCACTGATCCACGCATCCGCAGACAGCCACGCACGGAATGGGGAAGAGCCCTGCCTCCTGAGGCACAGTGTGTTCAGGCAGGCCTCAGCACGGGCCCACTGGGGTGCAAGGAAAGACGCTACTCTTTTTTTTTTTTTTAATGTATTTAGTGCAGGGTCTACAGGGTCTCACTACACAGAGCCGACTCGTCGTGATGCTTGTTTTCAGCCTCCCAAGTGCTGGGATTACGTGCGTCTGCCACCATGCCCAGCCTGAACTGCCGGGGGCAAGGCTGGCACAGCCTGCCAGGGCTTGAACCTGGGTTACTGTGCCTAAGCAGGCGCTTTAGTCTGCTGAGCTATCTGGCCAGCCCCAAGGACGCTACTCCCCATGGTGAAAGAGGTTCCAGAAGGCGGTAGCGGGAGGCAGCTGTGGTAGTGCTGTCACACGCCTCTGATCCCAGCAAGTGGACCACAAATCTGAGGCCAGCCTGGGCAGCTCAGTGGTTGAGTCCTTGGCCAGCGTACAGGGACACGCATCATGCACGCCTGGACACCTACCACGGAAGGAATGCAGTGGGGCTTCCTGAGAACCACAGAGGTACGGGCGGTGTGGCCATGAATCAGCCGGTGCACTCCACTGCACAGAATGCTCACCTCTTCAGTTTGACACTGTGGGGCTCACGGGTGCTTCGTGGGCACCTGCTCTGGACTTTGTCAGGTGCCTGGCTAAGCAGGGGACGGGGCCAAGCTGTCCTCCCTCCAGACCCCAGCCCAGGGCACAGCCACACCTTGAGAGGCACCATGCATGGGCAGGCAGCACGGGGCAGCCGGGAATACCCCCAGCTCTGAGGAGAACTACGGTAGGAGAGAACATGGCAAGCATGGCGCATTCCTGGACAAGAGCTGGCAAGGGGAGTCAGACAGAAAAGTGCTCCTCCTGTGAGACGCAGCTGGCCCACTGGGCCTGCCCATAGCAGAGGGGACGCTGAGGGCCAGGCCCCCTGGGTGAGCAGAGGTGGCGCTGACTGCAGGGGCAGGAGAGGGCGCCGTCTGCCTGTCTTCTTCACTCAGCGGGCAAGTCACGCAGCTAGCCGCTGCCTTGATGTATTCTCCTCCTCTCTCTGTTCTGAGGCAGCTCTGGGACTGCGTTGCCCAGGTGGGCTGCAAACTCCTGAGCACATGCAGTTCCCCCGCCTCAGCCTCTCACACAGGCGGGAGGGTGGGCATGCACGCCAGCTTGCCAGCTCTTCTAACTTGTGAAAGTTAATAAAACCCCTGGGGCTAACAAGAGGCTACAGCGAGTGTACAACTTCACGGAGGATGTCTTGCACATGATTTACTTCAATTACTTAAAATAGAAGGTGCCTCCCACACTTTACCGCGAACTGTCTTCAGGATAGCGCTGTCCGACTGCTTCCTGGAGCTGGACGTTGAGAAAAGACACATTCTGCCAGGGTTCCTTTTCTCTTATTTTATCAAAAATTGATGTGTAGAAGTCATACATGGTATCTCCACCTTCCATTAGGAAAAAATTCCTCATGGCCTGCAGGTACTCCACCAGCCTGTGTGGGCAGAGAAGGGTCAGGCACGGCTGGGGGGCGGGGCGGGGCAGCAGCCACCAGTGGGGGGCCTGCCCGCAAACAGCCACGCTTCTCCAAGCCCCCCGTGATGAAAACAGTGCTTTCCCTTAACAACCAGAACGAAATATTATCTTCCTATAACACAGAAAACAGGGAAAGGTCACAGAAGTGAACAAAAATTTATCTATATTCCACCATCCACAGGAAATGTATGCTGTTAGCATTTGGGAATATTTAGTTCTAGTCTTTTTCTCTAAGCATTTAAAAAATGTTTTAGTCTACTGTATTATCTGTATTACTTTTTAAGCTATAAGGACAGTACATGTAACTTAAACTCTATCGACCTATTTCTGTGAACACCCCAAAATTCACAGATAGGGATATACCATGAAGAGCTTGCCACGTATTAGCAAGTAACTTTGTCATTCTGACAGACTCCGCATAGATGCCCTTACACAGATTTCCTCCTTCCCCCCGTGTTTCTTCTGATAGTTGTAGAAATAAAGAATCAGATTTTGCAACAGTTAAGAAAGTACTGAGAGCGGAGCCTCTCCAGAGCAGGCTGCCTGCACACACCCTGCCCCCGCTGCAGCTTAGATCCACAGTGTCCCCAAGTTTCAGGGTTCTGGAAGTGCAGCTCAGTGCTACACTATGAGTCGCCCATGCCGTGTTCAGCACGGACTGTGGTGCCAGGAGGTAGGGCCGGCGAGAGGCGGTCTCAGGCAGGGCCTGTGAGGGCACATCCCGAACCTGGGCACCCTTCACTCGCTTCCTGCCGGCCTTCCTCCCACCTACCACACACTTGCTGGCCAGGCCTGCCCATCTTAGAGCCAGCTGGCCACACCTCACAAGCCAATAAACTGTTCTTCCTCACGGCTGCTGTATCAGGTATTTTGCCCCAGCCATGGGAAAGGG
>NW_004524775.1:3169436-3171325 GCF_000260255.1 Octodon degus
CCACCCCCCCTACAGGGTCTTGCTACCCAGCTCAAACTCATACTGATCCAACTGTCTCAGCTCCCCCAGCACTGGGATTATAGGCGTGTGCCACCAAGTCCGGTTTTGGTGGCTGGCTCAGCACAGAGTCAGCATGGCATTTGGTACCAGGGATTAAACCTGGGTCCTTGCACTTGCCAGGCAGGCACTTAGACTGCCAAGCTATCTCCCCAGCCCAGGATACAACTTTTTTTTATTAGGTTTTATGTATTTGGTACAGGGTCACACTATGCAGCTTGGACTCATAGTGATCCTCCTGTCACAGCCTCCCCAGCGCTGAGATTATAGGTGTGCATCACCACACCCAGTCTCAGGGGCCAGCTCAGCATTCCTGGGAGTACAGCCGATGCCCGGTCCCTGTACTTGCCTATGCAGGCCCTTAGCCTGCTGAGCTATCTCGTCAGCCCTCCAAGACACATCTTTTAAAGGAATTTATGTAAAGCACTGGGATTCATCTCTAGCAACAGAAAAAACACCAACCAATTGTTCTTAAAAGCATAATTACTTACAGATTATTTCCAAAATGGAGTTCTCTTTACCTGTAATCTCTTTTTAGTGTTTGCATGAGATTTCCACAACAATCTAGATACTGCTTCTCAATATGCGGATAGAGGCAAGACCTCAGTGTTAACTCAAAAGTCTGGCACGTCACAGATTCTGAGGACCTATCCATACATATGTCACCACCAGCAAACTTCTCATGAAAGTCACTTTGCTCCAAATACAACCTTCGAGACAAAAATGTGAGCCATCTACTTAATGAACTACTATTAACAGAGTTCTCTTAAGCCCCCAAGTCCCATTTTTACTACCAATTACTGCAAAGAAGGAATCTTCCTTCCCAGAACATTCTTTCAGAGCTGCTGCTGCTTTTAGGGTCAGGAACTGGAGGAGTCCGTCCTCCTGCTAGGGCCGCACACGACAAGTGCCAGCCATCAGACGCTAGCGCACCCTACGGACGCCAATGCCTGAGGCCCAGGACTCCTCTGATGTCTGATTCATGCCCAGGTGTCTGCAGGCATATGCTGGGTGACCCACGCATGCCCAGGAGCCGAGGCCACACTGGCAAGTTCGCAGGGCGAAGTCTACACACATCTTGTACAGAGGAAGCCAAATTCTACGGCCTAGGCGAACACAGTGACTTCTTACACCCTGGTCCACAGGACAGGCTGCACGATTTTTGTTAAGGTTGGCAACCTTATCCGGCAAAGAATAGTTACTAAATACTGCAGTCGCTGCCGTTCCAACCACTGAAAATCCTACGGGTGTCACCTTGCAAAGTTGATGGCCAGCAGGGGGTCGTGGACGCCGTCCAGCTCCAGGTGCTCCGCTGCGATGGACTGCATCTTACCCAGGCTCCCCTGGGTGGCCTGCTGCTCAGCGAGGACCTGCGGGGCTGAGTCTTCCCCACATCGAAGCCGGGACTGGACAGACTCCAGGAAGAGCGTGTACAGGCTCTTCCTTTCCGCGTCTAAAACAGAAGGGAATACATAAGCGGAAAAATGTCCTGATAAGTAACAAGAGCAAGCCCTGAGTACTTTAATCTGAACAGAAGCTGGTGTTTTTTATTTAATCTAGAGAGACTGTTTCTTTTACCTTGACAGTACAGCAAAACTAAAAATTTTTTATTTTCTGTGAAGAAACTACAAAGTTCACAGTTACATATCAACACACATGCTGATTCTGTTTGGAAGAGTCACACCTGCAGTAGGGCACCTGAAGGCTGTCACGAGCACAGTGCATGAAACCATGATAAGGCATATAGGAGTCCACGTTCAAGGACAAAACATAGCCAGTGATGCGCTGGAATGCTCGAGACAGTTGATTATCCAGTCAAAAGGGAAACATTC
>NW_004524775.1:3172565-3174120 GCF_000260255.1 Octodon degus
TGCAACCCTGACATGATGATTTTCAGAAGGATTAAAAACTTGAACTTAGTTCTCATCACAAGCAGCAGCGCACCTCACGTCACTTAGGGAAGCTGTCTACACAATCCCACAACCTGTCAGATTAACTAGATGCAAGAGTCAGCAATCCTCAGGCAACATGGCAGCTTTCGCTGACCTCCCTTTAACAGACAGCAGCAGATAAAAACTCTGAGGATGGCAGGCAATCCTTAAGCGGAAATGGGTTTCCTAAATCAGAATTAAAAGACGACTAATTTGATCCTCCCTCGAAACGGAGGCCTTGTCCTGTTCACAGTCCGCTGTGAGAGGATTTCCAGACTTCCCTCCAGTCCTCCTTCGGTCCTAGAGCCCAAAGCCAGGCCCTGTGTGCCGAGCCCTCCTGGGTTCCCATGGGCCTGCTCTCAGCAGGGAACCACGGGTGTGCGTCACGGAGGAGGGCAGTCGGCCCACGGCGCCAGGAGCCAGGACCAAGCGGCAGAAGTAAGATTATCTGAGCTAGGAGTGCAGAGTTCGCTGGGAATCCCAGCTCTCTGGAGGCTGAGGCAGGAGGAATGCAAGTTTAAGCCCAACCAGCACAATTTAGCAACATCCTGCATCATAAATGAATAAATACACTAATCAATCAGTACGCTGGGGCCAGTGCTCAGTGTGAAGGCAGGCTTCAACCCCCGGTGCTTGCAAAGAAAAAGCCCCAGCTGGAGGGAGGGCAGCCTGCAGCGCCTGTGTGGCAGTGCCATCCCTGCTTGGGCGCTGGGCCGCGAGGTCCTCGCTGCTTCTGAGTCTGTGGCTGCCCGTCGGGAGACACAGCACATTTGAACAGTCTAGTTATAAAAACAAAACAGAAACCTGCAAACTCCAGCACGACCCCGCAGCCAGCCAGCCACAGTGACAGTGGAGGCTGGGGACATTGCTCGGTGCGCAGCACCCTCCTCTGCCCAGGGCCTTGGGGACAATGCTGGTGCTGTGAAAAGCTGAGGGTGGGTCCCTGCACATCTTCCCGGTCCTGGGAACGGAACCCAGGGCCTTCAGGCTGGCTTACACCCCCAGCGCCCCTGCCTTTTGGAGAAAGGGTCTTGCTGTGCAGTTCGGGCTGGCCTTCAACTCACTGTGCAGCCCAGGCTGGCCTTGAACTCACAGTATGCCTCCTGCCTCAGCTTCCCAGGTGCTGGGATTATGAGCATGTGCCACGATGGCCAGCTCTACCGTTTTAAAATTTATTTACTTCTTAAGACAGAGCCCTACTAAGGCACTAAGTTCCCCAGGCTGGGCTCCAACATGTGCTCCCCTGCCCTGGGCTCTCAGCGCTGGGATGACAGCTGCACCCCTCTGCGCCTGGCTCACATGTACTCTTAACTCCCTGGTACCCAACCTTGCCTCTATTTTTTTTTTTTTTTGGGCAGAACTGGGGATTGAACTCAGGCCCTTGCGCTTGCCAGGGAAACGCTTATTCTACTGAGCCACCTCCCGGCCCCACCAACCTTGCCTCTAAAGGAGCAACAGCACGTGCCCTCGCTACTGGAAGTGCCCTGTCCAGGCC
>NW_004524775.1:3175396-3191970 GCF_000260255.1 Octodon degus
GCCCCCAGCAGCCACCGCAGCTCCACCGTTTCTGTGAATGTGATCACTCTAGGTGCAGTGGTGCCTTGATTCACAAACTTAATTTGTGACTCTGGGTGAGAGGTACTCCAGACAGCAGAGAAACAGGCAGGGGAAGAAGAGAAAGGGGCTTCACTTTCTTTGAGGACACGGAGAAAATGTGGAGAAGATAGGAATTCTCTCAGTTGGAACAAGGGGGCTGAGGCTTTCATGGCCTTTGCCAGGGGTGGAGTTTGGAGGGGATGTTTAGGTACACCTGAGGGAGCTGACTGGGGGTCTTCCCTGAAGCGGCAGGAAGGGTGAGAGGAAATACTATCCTGGGCTGAGTTGGAGAAGAAGGGGGAGGTGGTCTTGGGGAATGTGGGCTTTTGTTTAAAGGGCCTCGGCCATATTAGATGACCACTGTAATGATTTTAGCAATTCACACTAGGGGCAGAACCCATCACTGGGGAAGCTGGCCAGGTCTGTGTTTGTGTGGAGAAGGTGGCCGTGGTCCTATTTGTCACCCGATGTGGGGCTTATGAATGAAAGCAAAATTCTGCCCAACACTTCTGCTTATGAACCAAGGGACCACTGCACGTCGTGTCAGAGACCTGTGGGCATCGAGCGTTAAGCAAGAGCTGACACAGGTGCCTGCGTAACAGTCGGCGGGGGCACTGCACGGCCCGCTCTATCCGTGTCTCCCATTCTGGTAGCCTGCGAGTCAGAGCTGCAGGGCCAGTGCCCTCGACTCCGGAAGCCAGCTCTGCCCACCGCACCAGGACTTGTCCTCACTAATGAACAGCTGTGGCAGGCTGCCCCTACCTGTGCCATGCACATACCGTCTGCTCAGAGGCCTCGCCGACGCTGTCGTACTCGAGAATGGCCTTGTAAAGGGTGTTGAGCAGGTGAGACGCCCGCACAACATTCCGAGTGTCTGGCGGAACCTCTGCGACGCCAGTACTGAACACTTTGTTCAGAACGTTGAGCTGAGCCAAGCGAGGCGCCAGCTTGTCCACCACTATGGCCAGCGTCACTGTGGTATCTGCAAGGTCAGCAAATAAACGCAAAGTGAAGAACAAGAGCCGTGGCAGACGTGACACGGACACTGACAGCACTGAGCCGCTCGCGTGTGCCAGAGGAGTGGCAAAGCGAGGAGGGTGGGCCTCATTTCATCCCACAAGGTCTTCACTTCGAGGAAGGAAGAACTCGGCAAGCCGAGGAGAAAACGACAACGCAGCAGAAGAGCGGCCTGAAGGACACAAGCTCCACAGCTCCTGAGCACGGACTCTACCTCTTAAGAAGAGCACGTGTACAAGAAGCTGCATCGGGCAGTGAGGAAGGACCGTGCAAGGCCCTGTGTGGTGACAGCAGTTTCTTATCCTGAATGCGCAACAGGGGACCTGAAGCTGCAGTGTGACAACGCGGCCCTGCTCACACAGGCGCTCAGGCCCAAAGCAAGGACAGGCGGCGAGGCCACGCTGTCCACAGCCAGGCTCCCAGCTCTGGGCCTGGCCCGCAGCTCGGCCAGCTTCGCCCTGGGGAAAGCCGGTGACGGACACACAGGCCCTCCTGCAGGACAGAGGGCAAGGGGGAAGGAGTCGGAGCCCTGGCCACCGCATCCCTGTCCCACCAGCGGTGAACCCAAATTTGATGCCCTGTTGGCAAAGGTGTAAAGCAGCACCCGCACGCTGCTCGCGGAGTAACCACTAAGTCATCTGCACCTCGCTGAAGAGCAGCGTGACAGAACCACGAGAGCCACCGCACTCCGGCCAGCAGCTCCGCCTGAAGGGCCTCCCTGCGGGCGCACCAGCTGCCTGCGCAGGGCCACTGACGCGTGCACACAGCTAGCGCATCCGCAGAAGGGGACAGGCAAGAGGCGGGACGGCGCTGCACACGCTCACTGGGCACGCTGCAGGCAGGAGCACAGAGGCTCCCTACACTTGAAATTACAAGACAGTTTGGAGCAAGGAGTGCGGCGCCCACCAGGCCTGTGTCTGTTCACGTGCTGCCTGCATGCGTCCATGTAACTTCTAGGGGTGCAAGGAAGCCAGGGAGTGGGCTGCGCCTGCAGCGTGGGACTGACTGGCGAGGCCCGGGGCACAAGGGGGAATTCTCCTGCCTCAGCCTCCTGAGTGCAGGAATTATAGGTGTGTACCACCAGGCCTGGCTTTTGGATTTTTTGAGACAAGACTAGCTTAAAAATATAAATGTAAAATAACTTAAAAAACAGTGAATGCATTCATGAGAATTACTTATTTGCCATGGTTCATTCGTTCATTCATTCATTCATTCATTCTTTCTTTCTTTCTTTTGTCAGAACCGGGGATTGAACTCAGGCCCTTGCGCTTGCCAGGGAAGCACTTATTCCGCTGAGCCATCTCCCTGCCTGTGCCATGGTACTTTCAAACCTTTTATCAAAATATACCTTGTATGTCTACAGAATGAAAGAGCATTTCAATACCATTACTGATGATGCACTTCTCGATTGCTGTCAGCTCTTCTTTAAAGCTCATGAAATACTTGTACAGGGCCCACATGAAAGCCTGGTAGGTTCTGAAGGGAGCCTCCGCTGACTTCTTAGGAGCGGGGCTGTTTCCAGGGAAGAGGCTCTCAGAGCTGTGTCCCATGACCTCATCGATGAACTCCTGGAGCCGGAACACAACCTGGCCGTAGGCCGCAATCTGCTCCAGCGCAGATCGCAGGCAGCTCTGCAAGAGACGTGACCCGCTGTCTAAAGGCAGGCGTCCCCACACACACTTCCAGCTGCTTCGGGGACTGTGTGCAGCTGTGGGTTTTGTCTTTTTGAGACAAAAAAGGTCTCACTATGCAGTTCAAGCTGGCCTTGAGTTCACTGCGTAGCCCAGGTCCCCAACGCGCAACGTTCCTCCTGCCTCAGCCTCCCAAGTGAGGGATTACAGGCATGCCCCACCACACCTGGCTAAACGGTGTTCAACAGAAAACAAAATAATACAACAAACAGTTTCATATTGAAAGGGAAAGTAAGCATTAATTTCTGTGTAATATAGAATTGTGGCTTTTAGTTTTTAAAAACATAAACTTTAGGCAGAAAATTTGCAGCACAAAGCTTTTCCAACGCAGGACAAAAGAAAAAAAGGCAGAGAATGCAAATTCAATGTGCCATAAACAACACTAAAGAACTGTAATACTGTGTGGACACGTAACCTCATTTTGCTTTCTGGATCTTAAATAAGATTTCACAGTTAGCTTTAACACTGTACAATGTTCTGAAGCTGTACTGACACAAATACGAATCTATTATTTATTTTTAAAGATCACCATAATACAAAGACTCACCTGTGTCAAATGAGTTACCACGATATTGTTCCTCACAGTCACCTTCCCATCTACCAGCTGAAACATAAAGAGCTTCTTTACCCCTGAAAGTAACCTGAAGTGAAGAGGAGTGTACATTAAATCTAGGAAAACATTTATTCTAGTATGCCTAAGAAATTTTTATTAGATTCAAACTAGAGCGTGAACAGGTCAGACGACAAGGAAATGGAAAATACTAATCTTATCCGACTACCCTCACACTCAAGCTACTTTAGGGTCATTTAGGAAACAACTCCCCAGTGAGCTGTCAGAGTACCTCCCCAGGGAGACAGACAGTCCGCACTCAGGGTCCACATCACTGCCTGTGAGGGAGTAGTCCTGGGACGCACATCCGTCACGCTCTTGGCCTCAGATTCCTTTTTTTTTTACAGAACCAGGGATTGAACTCAGGCCCTCGCGCTTGCCAGGCAAGTGCTTATTCTGCTGAGCTATCTCCCCAGCCCCTGGCCTCAGATTCCTGCATGGTAATTCTTACTGAGGTTTGCTGTCTAAAAACAGCCAGTATCCAACTTTGCTGAGAACTCAGATATTAAAAACATGATGGTGTAGGGGGAGATGGCTCAGTGGAATAAACGCTTCCCTGGCAAGCCCAAGGGCCTGAGTTCAATCCCCGGTTCCACAAAAACAAAACAAAAACATGATGGTGTAATCCAATAAAATAAAAAACTAAATTACTTAAAGTGAAAAGAAGTAAATGTATAAAAAAATCTCCCAATCTCTAAGGTCAAATCTGAAGTCTGAACTTCATCCCTAACAGTTATTTCTATTTGCAGGTGGAAAATTCCTTAATCCTTTACAAAGGCAGTTTTACTTTTCACTAGAAAAGTCCTGCAGACTATTAATGAGATTAATAGGTCTTACCACAGCGTTTCCCGAATAACCTGTGTCTCAGTGACAACCACCCTGTCCTCGGGAACGTACAACGGATCGCTGCTGTACAGGTGCTGGTCCCTAGGAGACAGCAACATGAAAGGTCAGCAGGACAGCTTCCCCCAGGCAAAGCTAGGTGGAACACAGCCCAAGTCCCCAACCCTAACCTGACTCGCGGTCCACAAATGCCCCAGGGCCTTCATGACACTGCCTTCGTGAGAGACCCCGCATGCGTTTGTCATACATTCACTGGAATTGTCTCAGTGAAGTGTTCTGCCAAGCAATAATCCAGCTGTAATGTTTACTGCTGACTTAAGCAAACGTTTTAGACTGTCTGATGTGGGTTTTAGGGGACACTGTTATAATAACTTCACTAAAGCAGATGCTAAATGGTGTCTGGTATATATCAATCCATTCACGTTGAAGATGATAGCAAAAAGAAAAACAGTATAATCAACACAGTAAGTAATTTCTTTTTTTTTTTTTATTAAAGCCAGATTTACTTATTTTTGCAAAACAAAGAAATACATGTATTTTGCTATTAGTCAAGTATACAAATTTTAAAATTTAACAAATTCATGAAAATGAATTTTAATCTTCTTTTTCTCCAAGGATTAAAGTCTAATAATTTACAACACAAAGTGGAACTATTAAGATGCCTTGATACTCTTATTTTCTTAATGCTAATCTGGCAATCTTTTAAGCAAATACAACTATCTGTAAATTATTACTGAGACTTTGAAAATATGCTTTTCTTTTTTTAACTAATCCTAGTTCTTGAATGACATTGTGAAGCTGTAATACAGAGCACAGGATCAAAGGCTGCAGGCAGACTCAACCTCTGAACACAGTAAGTAATTTCATGATTTTAAGTTAAAAATTGTGCATTCATAATTGTTTGAAAATGGCAAAGAAGATTAAATTTCAAGAAGTACTTATTTTTATCCCTACCCACACGGCTGAAATAACTTATTTTTATCTTTTTAATTTTGGCACTTGGGCTTGAACTCGGGCCCTCGTGCTTGCCTGGCAGTGCTGCTCTGCTGAGCCGCCTCCCTGGCTGAAGGTGTCTCTTCTATAGACTGTGTTAGTGTATCACACGCACATCCAGTGATCACATTCATCACAGAGAATTTATACCCGCACACGCTACAGCTTCATTCTGTTTTTCCCATTCCCCTTCCCACTTTTCTCTTTCTTTCCTTTTTTTCATTTATGTATTTGGTACAGGTCTCACTACGCAGCTCACACTAGTGATCCTCCTGTTTTTAGCCTTCCCAGTGCTGGGATTACAGGTGTGCGCCACCACGCTGGGACTGGGCCGCCAGCAGGCCCAGGGCGGGACTGGTGTGGTATGCAGATGGGGGATCCAACCGGACCCTGCGCTTAGTGCACTGAGCTATCTCGCAGGCTGTATTTCCAGTTTTCCTTCTTTTCTCATTTTTTTCCTTTTCCTTCTCCCCTCCCCGCAAACACTTTCTTCCTATTTCATAACACCTAACATGCGTCTTGGTCCTCATTTACACTTTTGGTTTCTCACACCAGAGAAGCAGTGGTATTTACACGTGTGTGATTTATCTCACTTAACAGTATGGTCTCAAGGAAATACTTGATTTAAATCACAAATCAAAGCCAAGTATTTTTTTTTTTTTGGTGGAAGTGGGGATTAGAACTCAGGCCCTTGCGCTTGCCAGGGAAGCACTTATTCCACTGAGCCATCTCCCTGACCCCAAAGCCAAGTATTTAAGCATCAAAATTTCTCCCATTATTCCACTAAATCAAAAGTCGATGCTTAGGAGGCTGAAAGCAGGAGGATCAGGAGTCTGATCTGTGTAGTGAGACCCTGAAGACTCTGTACCACACACACACACACACACACACACACAGAGTCGAGCTGCTCACCAGACAGCAGCTAGGTTGGAGTGCAAATGCAAGCTGTGTGGGCTCCTCGCAGCCCTGGATGTCCAGTAGAGGCGGACCACGCGCTGCTCCAGCCAGCTCCGGCTGCTGGGCTCGTCTGCTGGGAAGAGAACCAAGTAAGCAGGAGAGATGCGGCTGGGAAAAAGACGCAGCGCCTGCACCTCTAGCTTCCTCCCAACACCCGTCTGGAAATGGCTCTTACTCAGCACTCAAAGCTAAGGGCCACTTCACGTACTTCGGGGCTGCTCACTCACAGGCTTAGGTGCACCCCCTCAAAGGTATGGAGGAAAGCACACGTAATCGTGCAGCACGTGTGCAGTAGTCAAGCGGCACACGTACAGTAGCCAAGTGCTACCAGCTAGAAACAACTCAGCTGAGTAAAAACATTGCTCAGTTTTAAAATGATCTTTTGAAAAAACAATGCAGATGGTATACTTGAATAGTTCAATAACCATTAAAGAAACCGAAACAATACCAAAGACCTTCCGAACCACCCTGATGCAAACCCTTTCGAAGGATTAGATTCTGTGCATTTTACACAGATTGTTCCAGAAAAGATAAAAAGGGAAAGCTAACATTTTATGAGGCTACTGTACCTGTGATGGTGAAATCAGACAAAGACCTGATAAGTAATTCTTCAAGAAGAAAGATGAAAAGGCCTACATGAAAAAGTGGCCAACGGGGGTAAAGAGAACCAAGATGTGTTAGTACTCGCACCGCCTCCCACTGTGAGTACAGTCATGGTGCGCAGTAAACCTGTACGGATAAAAACAAAGCTCACCCCATCTAATTATGTACGAAAGCCAGAGTGGCCAAAGAAGAGCAGCGCAGGAATTCAAAGATGACTGAATCTCAGAGCATTTATTAATGTAATTAATAGGGTGAAAGAAAAACTACAAGACTACCTCACAAGAAAAGAATAGCAGTTGATAAAGTTCCACACTGACTTACACTTGAACAGTTCTAGAAAAAAAGGAGTAAGAGAAAGCTCTGAATCTAATCCAGGCTACCCCCCAAAACCCCTACAAGTAACTGGCACAGCGCGGGAAGGGCTCAGGTGCACCCTCTGAGGATGAGGCAGTCCGGGGGCCTCCCACTGCCGGCGCCTGCCCTCCTCCTGCCTAACAACAGCGACTGTCGCACACGCAGAAACTGGCCACGGATCCCCAAGAGCCCCATTTGAGACTTCTTCTAGAGGCAGGGTCTTGCTGAAGTACTGCACTGCCTGGCCTGGGCTCCAACTTTCCATCCTCCTGCCTGGGCCTCCAAAGCAGCTGGGACTCTGGGGCACTGTGCGCTTGGAAAAGAATTCCAAAATGTAGTCAATGACACAGAAGCAGGCAAGGTGTTCATTTACCAAAATAAGCATAAAAATGCTCAAATTAAACCTGTATGTTCACTGCAATCCCAATCAAAATTCCAGCTACATTAAGGAAACTTACCATGCTGCTTTCAAAATGTCTGTGGAAAATAAAGGCTCATACGCAACTCAGCCAAGTGTGAGAAGCAGTGCTTTGCATGAGCTAAGGCAAAAGCAAGCCACAGCAGCAGCAAGTGTGCAGCAAGCAGATGCGCACTCGGGCAGCAGCCGGGAAGCCTGGACGGGGTGCATGGAGAAGAAGCTGGGCAGCAGGCGGGAGGAACGTGGCAGGTGCGGGTGTGCCTTGCACGGGCTGGGAAGCTGGCTCGTCTGATGGAGCAGGTAAGGGGACACTCGGCTCCCCTCCACACATCCTTGCGGGTTGCCACGAGGAAAACCCAAACTTTTATTTTAAAAAAACAATGCATCACAAACAAAGCTCTAAAACCACACACTTGGACAGTCCAGCGTGAAGGCCTTGTCTGTACGGTAAAAGGAAACCGTCTGGGCCAGGGAGGATCGGGAGCCCTCTAACCCCCAGTGCTGTCTCCTAGCAGCCAGGCGAGGCTCTCGGCTCCAACAGCGCAGGAGCAGAGGTGGACATCTGATGCTCACTTGACCTCAAAACTCACGGCTTTTCAGGCCACTTCTATGCAACTTGCTCAAATAACCTAAACTTTTAAAGTTAATGTGAACAAGGAATAGTGCTGTAGGAAGCACCTGGAAAAGCCTCTGCCAGTCATGGGTGGAGGTCTGACCTGCAAATATCTCACACACACACAAGAATCTGTATCACACCTCGTAACACCCTAGGTTCTCAGGGCCCGTGTCTGTCACCGTACTGAATGAAAACACGGCGATCCAAGTTCTGATCTAGAATAACTCAGAAACACCGTCCATCTGCAGTGTTTTTGGTAGGTCACCTCACACCAAGAATGGAGATGACCTGCCAGGCGTGGTGGTGCACATGCGTAAGCCAGTAGTCAGGAGGCGGAGACAGGAGGCTCGCCACAAGTTTGAGGCCAGCCTATAATCTGTAGTGGGTTCAAAGTCAGCCTGAATTGCATAGCGAGACCCTGTCTCAAAATGAAAACAAAACCCAAAACAAGAATGAAATGACCAATACACTTAATGCTTAGAAAACTTAAGAAGCCAAATTGAGCTGTAATAATGACTAAAGCAAATTAGGAAAAAATTCAAAGGTGTGAGCAAATTACATTTGTCTGGCTCACTTTATTTTTTTATTTTTAATCTTATTTATTTATGTGTGTGTGTGTGTGTGTTGCCGGCTCAGCCCACCAGGGGGCGGGGCTGGCTGGCATGAGGTGCAGTCCCTGTGCTTTGCTAAGCTTGTTCTAAGGAGGTGCTTTAGACCACTGAGCCATCTCACCAGCCCCAAACAAATGCCCTTTTTTTTTTTTTTTTTTTTCCAAAACCAGGGATTGAACTCAGGCCCTTGCGCTTGCCACGGAAGCACTTATTCCACTGAGCCATCTACCCTGGCTCACTTTTAAATACAAAAATGCCATTCTAAACTGCTCTGGACCCCAGCCTAACATGGCTGGGACGGCTGTCACTGCAGGCAGGAGCCGGTCCAGAAGGCCAAGGCGTGGCAGAGCACGTCCTGCAGCTGCAGCAGCGCAACCAGTGCCCCAGGCCTAGTGGGCACAGGGCTCGGAGTCTGCTCAGCCTTGCTGCTAACACCAGCGATGAGCAGGCGGCCACGTGCTGCCCAGCAACTGTGACTCCTGGGCTTACACCGCCAGGTTACAGGGAAACCGTAACACGGGAGCTGATCTGGAAGGCAACAGCACCCTTTCAAGGTAGAAAAACTGTGGAGGGGAGGAGGACACTAAGAAGCTGCAACATATGAAAGACCACAGCACTGTACATCGTAAATCCCCTGAAGGCAGCGCTCTGCAGCAGGGCGAAGGGACCAGAGATGAAAAGCAGTTAAGAAGGGAAGTTTCTGGAGAGAACTCAAAGACCCCTCGCCATAGAAAAAAATTCACTGGTTTGACTGAATGCAATGAAACATAGGGAACAATAGGTTCTCTCTAAAGGAGGCCATGGAAAATGCTAACAGCAAGATGCCTGCCTACCAGTCTGCTGTGTCTGAATCCTAGGCCCTAACACTGATGTCTGCACAGAACTCGGGTGGGGGCAGGAAGGACACGAACCCAGGAGAAACTGAGTGAACGAGGCTGAGGGCAAGCACTCATGCGAGGGGCAAGCCCGAGAGGCAAGGAGTCAGACAGCGCCCAAGTCACATGAGAGGGTTTTGGCAAGAACTGAGATCACAGGGCAAGATTCTTATCATGACCAAATTCTCACCAAGGTCGAGAACGGATGGAGAGCTCAGGGTTGAAGAGGCACTGAAGTCAACCTGGGGCTTATCAACAAGCGAATGGAAGGGGCGTTCAAAATACACAGTGTATGTGAGTAAGTCCTTATTACAGTAGAAGACAGATGCCATTAATGTCCCTCAGAATACCCTGCCTAGGGCCAGAGATGTAGGCCCCAGCAGCAAGGTGCCTGCCTTGCAAGCTCAAGGGCCTCAGTTTGATTCCTGCAACCAAAAAAAAAAAAAAAAAAAAAATGGCGTGCCTTACTTCCACATACATACATATGCCCACTGCTGCAGCTTGTGTCCAGATGTCCCCCAAAGACTCATGGAGCCATAGGTGGGGCTTTTTAGAGGCAGCTGGACCTAGAGTATGACTGCGTCATGGCGTGACGCTAGGTGAAGGCGTGTGATTCCTACATCAGTCCATGGATTGGTTCGGCACGGCCCCAATCCCAGTAATCTAGATACAATATAAGGGTGACAAAAAGGCCTCTCTTGTCCCTTGCTCACTTGGCTACCTTCTGCCTGCTGTGGACTGCTTCTCCTCTGCCAGGTGCCACTGTGCCTTGGAGCCAGCAGACGAGAGCTGGCGCCTCTGCAAACTGTGAGCCCAATACGCTTGTCCTCCTCTGACTTTGGGTGCTGCGTGCTCTATCTCCGCACAGGAGGAAGGTAACACACATTGTCCTTGCTGCCTCCAAAGCAGTTCCACGAGCCCGCTTTTCTGAGTGTTTGCATGGCGCGCCAGCAAACGCAGTGAGTGCTGCTGCTGAGTGCCATCTGGGGAGACGGCAGGCTCATGAGGTGGTGCTGGGTGTTTTCAAACCTTATGTGTGTGCGATGTCGGGCTCCTCCCTGACTGCAGCCCACAGACCTTTCCAGCGGGTGCGCAGCCCCAGCCTTCTGTGTGCGTCGTGCTCCTCCAGCGGGGTCCTGTCCACCTGGATCCCAGAATCTTCCCGGCTCAGGGGCTGCCGAGGGCCCTCATCATCACTGTCCTCCGACCAGTTCTGATGACAAAGGAAACACCCGAGGCACGCGACTTAGAGCCGTTTAGATTTAAATCAAGACAGTTTAGAAGAAATCCAAAACTGAGAGAACACACACAGAAAAACAAAAAGCAAATGAACTTTCTCCTTAAATCTCCCGAAGGCACCTATTACAGGCATGGAGTGATTCGGAGCTGGAATGTGTTGACCCTTCACTTCCGCCCGTACAGCCTTAGCGAGTCCTCCATGATGCACCGCCTCAGCTTAGGGAAGAGTCTTCCAGCTTTAGGAAGAACGCTCTAGGGCAGAAGGACCACCACAGTAATCCAGAGCATCCAGGCACGCATTCATACTTTCAGTAACAAACCCCTCCCACTTACCGGGGTGTCTATGTTTGCACCAAGGTCGATTTCTTCACCTTCCATCAAGTATTTTCCCCAGTCAAAATCATCTTGTTTTTCTAAAGTATAAGAGAAGAACCTCATGAGCTTTTGCTATAAATATGTGGGGGAAATAAAACACCCTAAAACTACAGGAAAAGGTCTACACAAAGCTGAAAATGAAATATACTCAAAGAAATAAAGCTTCAAAACTAATGAAACATGTGGTAACTTGATATCCTAATGATTTTTCACTTTAACTCACTCTCAAAAGTGACTTTTTCCTTCATGTAAGGAAGGCTATCGAACACGTCCATGACAGGGCTGTACTTCATGTGGCGCTGCCACGCAGCTCTGACCCACTGGTGGCGATGACTGGGCCATCAGGGAAGCACTTATTCCACTGAGCCACCTTTTTTTTTTTTTTTTTTGCAGAACTGGAGATCAAACTCGGGCCCTTGCGCTTGCCAGGGCCGCGCTTATTCCACTGAGCCATCTCCCCGGCCCTTACTGTCCTGTCAGGCAGCAAGGGTCAGTCATGCTTCTACCAGGTTGCTTAAACCGGAATATCTTAACTTGCAAAGTGAGAATTCATATCTTTTATTTATTTTTTTTTAATGGTTTAAATTCATTGTTTATTTGTAAACTGTATAATACAAGTGATCTTTTAAGTAATTTGTGAATGATTTTCAAAAGTGGTTTGAATGGAAATAAGATATAATTTACTATTAAATAAGAAATTAAGAGTCACAGTCCGTTGCTTAGTGAAATTTGACACCATACACTAATTTAAAGTATTATCTTCTAATTAAAATTAAGCATCCACAACTTGAGACCATACTCAAAAGTGCAACATACTAGATGCAAATGTGTATACATCATATTATCTTCCTAGTGTGAGAAGCTGAAAAGTAAATGTGATGCAAAGTATACAATAGATATTGTAAAATGGGAAGAAATTTCAAAAAGATAAAGAAACTGATTTAGGGGAATGGGAATAAAGAAGAATGGGAAAAGCAACAAGAAAAAAAAATATATGTATACATATACATATACATATATCATAGTTATGCTGCTGATTTCTATCAGCTGGTTGAAAGGATAGGTTGGTGCTAATACTGTTTGGACAATTAAATGATACCATGTACTCTGAGGAAATGATTTAGAGATAACAATACACAATGTATTGACGATCCTATCATACTGTTTTTGGGATTTTGTTCTTTATTTTATCCCAATATGCATTAATTATTGTCCAAAACTTAACATTGCCATCATACCTCTCTTTATTATCTTTTTTCACATTATTTTCTGAGAATTCATATCTTTTAAATGAAATTTTGCAGTGGCAACCAAAGCAACAGATATATTTAGGTTTTATAGACTTTTATTTTTAATAAAATTTCCATGTCTAGTAATTAAGTACTAAAACACTTTCTCATATGTTAAACCAGTAACGTACCCACTTCTTTAGCTCTTGGTGTTTCCACGTAATTGCTGTTTGAAGGAGAATCCGAAAGACACAGAAGGAGCGAGAGAATGGAATAATGGGCATCTGTCTTCAGAACACAAAATGAAGACCATGAGTCACGAGGTTGTACGTACTTCCTGACCTAGACCAGCAGTGAACGACAACCCCGCAGCAGCTGTGTCCCCACGCTGCCTGCTGGCTACAGCAGCAGGAGCTACGCCTACATAAATCCTAACTCCAAAATGTTGTCACAGTTTAAATGTTTTTCATAAGCAACCTCAAAATCAACCTGAGGTTTGAGCTGTATATTTCTTTTTTTTCTTTCTTTCTTTTTTTTTTTGACAGAACCGGGGATTGAACTCAGACGCTTGTGCTTTCCAGGCAAGCGCTTATTCTACTGAGCTATCTCCCCGGGCCCCCATAGAAAGAGTCGGGATGGGAGCAGGAACCGGCGACCTCGTGCTCCAGAGCCTGGTGCGGAGACCGCCGTGCTAGGTCGCCGCCTTGAGCTGTATATTTCTTTTTTTTAAAGCTTTTTCTATTTATTTATTTATTTATTTGTGTGGCCAGCTCAGCCCACCAGGGGGCGGGGGCTGGTTGGCATGTGGTGCTGGGGGATTGAACCGCGGTCCCTGTGCTTTGCTAAGCTTGTTCTAAGTAGGTGCTTTAGACCACTGAGTCATCTCACCAGCCCTTGAGCTGTATATTTCTAACAAGCATAAGATAACTGGATGGCAATTTTTACTTCCAAAACAACTGTAATATTTTTAGAATATATTATTAAAAAATGGGTTATTCTTTGGCAATGTACATCATGAATCTAAACATTCCTAACAGTTTAACACAGATATACTATACTTAGCCAGTTTCCTAATAATAGCATTTAGATTTTTCCAATCTTATTCTGCATCATAATTGTGATAATTTCTCTGTTTAATAAATTTCTAACAAGTGAAATACTGAGCCAAAGAATATTTGCATTCAGAATTCTGAGGAATAGCAAAACAATTCCTGTCGAGATTATAATTATTTCCATTCCAACAAATGCTGTATATATACAGTTAGAAAAGTGAACAGTGTTATCTCAGTGTTGGTGTGCTTTTATTTTACAGATGCTTCAAAATTAAATTCCTTGACTTTCTAGTAATCAGTTCCTGCCAATCCCCAGATTGAGTGATTCTCACACATCACTCCTTTTCACTTAATGAAAAGGAGTATCTCTGTATGCTGATCTGCTTCCTGCCCTTGGTGTGTTTTTTAAGCAAGAACATGCTGTTTCCTAACAAACCTGAGGCGCACTTAGTTTGATGGGAATACTTAAGTCAGCTTCCAAGAGAGTCTGCACTAGCCAGTAGACAATACTAAAACAGGATGAACTCTGAAATACTAACAGAAGCACGCTGACAATACAGATTGGAAATCATGAAATACACAAAGAAGGTTGCAAACTGAAGGGCACCTTTATTTCCTCTATGCTGGGCAGTGATGCATTTAGAAATTCCTCAGTTAACCTTTTCCAGCTGGCAGCTTTGCTGAGATCAGAATGAATGATGAATTTTTCATAAATTCTAAAATACAAAAAAATTAACTGATAGCTAGAAAGCTATGTTAAAAAAAAAAAGAAAGCTATGTCAATAAAAGTTTTTAGGGACACACATGAACTTCTGATTATGCACAAAGATGCAGGACTTACCCTTCTATTGTCTTTTCTATCTTGTGGCTGTCGACATCCAAGAATCGGTGAAATCTAATAAAGACACAATTCAGTGCTGTCACACAGCTGGGCACACTTGTCTCAGTGCCCCAGGTCCCCCATGAGCCATGGGCTCTGCTACGCATTTCTGACCTCTAGCAGCAGACAGGCAATGAATCCCAGGGGCTGCTACAGCACCCTTTTCTCAGCACTCAGGTGTGCCCTCACCTGTCCTCTCGCTCCTCTGCCTTCCCTCAGGCCTGGGGTCTAAGCCCGGCACTCACCCTGTGTGTTGGCCTAGCCTATTTAATGTCAGGAACAACAAGCCTTGCAGCGTGTAAGGACCCCTTCTGTGGGTAACGTTTATACACACAGGAAATAAAATACAAAGAAAACCAAACAAAACAATTATCCCAACATTAAACAAAAAACCTGGGATATATTAAGTATTTTTTTGCTTGTTTCATTAAAGCACTGAGTAACGAGATCCAGCAGTGGACTCTGTAGCTACCATAAAAGCACCAGCAAATGATAACCTGCAATTGAAGGAAATGCTACTTTTGAGTGAGAAGTTGTCTGGTTTCTTTTTCTCATTCACATTCACAAATACTGGAATTCTATCTTCAGACCCTCAGGATGTGAATTTCTATCACATCATATCATTTTTTGTCTCTGTGTTTAAGCATAGAGGCTGGGGCCAGGGAGATGGCTCAGTAGAGTAAGTGCTTCCCTGGCAAGTGCAACGGCCTGAGTTCAATCCCCGGTTCCACCAAAAAAAAAAAAAAAAAAAAAAGAGGCTATACGTTACCTCATCACTGAATTTCTAGGGCTAGAAAATGGCCACAATCTTAAAAAAAATTCAAACATAATCAGTTCTGAGGGACTAAAGGATCATAAAATTACAGCATTGCTTACTTGGCTCTTGCTTTTGTTTAGTAGCAAAACCAGCTTAGATGAAGCAAATTATACGACTTAAAAACACCTATCCAGGCCCTGTGGTGCACTCCTTAGTACCGCTGCTCTGGAGCTGAGGCAGGAGGGGCACAGTAGGAGGCCAGTCTGGATGGCTTAGTCACCTTATTTCAAAATAAAATATAAAGGATTAGGATGCAGCTCGGTGACAGAGTGCCCTTGGGCTCAGGAGCAATACAAAACACTCAACACACCCGTGAGAGCAGCGCAGCTTTACCCATTGTAACTTAGTCTGGGGCCGGGGCGATGGCTCAGTAGGATAAGCGCTTGACTGGCAAACGCAAGGATCTGAGTTCAAACCCGTTCCGCCAAAAAAAAAAAAAAAAAAAATTAATATCCATTATAACTTAGTCTCTTAATCCTTGTCTTCCTGAGATGTGGCTTCACTACGCAGTTCAGGCTGGCCTCCACTCACCTGGATCCTCCTCCTGCTTCAGCCTCCTGAGTACTAGGTGTGTGCCACCATGCCCAGCCACCCCCACAACCTTTACAAAGGAGTGATTTCTCCTATTTCTTCCAACTTTGATATGGGGACTGTCCACCTACTGCCATCTAGAAATTTTTCATTTAGAAATATTAATAGAAAAATCACTTGGGATACAGCATTTAAGTTTGTTATATAAGCTTTTTGAATGCTACCATTTTTTATATATTAAATTAAGAACTGGGGCCGGGGAGATGGCTCTGTAGAATAAAGCGCTTTCCTGGCAAGCGTAAGGGCCTGAATTCAATCCCTGGTTCCGCAAAAAAAATTAAGAACTGAATATACTATTTCAGAAGCTTGGTGTGCTGTTATTGTCTTTGAAAACTCTCACTGCTCATTGTAAACCTGGTAGATACCGTCTACGATCAGTGAGGCAATCAATATGCCAGTCTGAAAACTAGCTCTCCATTCAGGCGGCTTTTGACTGCGCTGGAGGCGCAGCCTCGCACCGTGTGCAGCCCGAGTTCAGCACGCAGGAGGCCCGGGGTTCAATGTCCTGCACACAACCGATTGTTATTGGGCGTAATAGGTAGAACACTAACACTGACTAGACACCCTTCCCTACTAACCCCGCAATGGGCAGTGATCAAGGGCACTGCCCATAAAGGACGAGCGACGCCACCTGAATGCCCGGCCGCGCGCGGCTCGTATAGGAGCTGGCCTGAGAGTGGCCAGCGCGGTGCAGCGCGGGACCTGGGCCGGGTCTCTCAGACCGGTGGGCAGGAGAACGCGCC
>NW_004524775.1:3193025-3200617 GCF_000260255.1 Octodon degus
TGCGCTCCGGGACCCACTCGGCCGCCGCCGCACCTGAAGTTGGACCAGGCGAAGTTCAGGGCTAGCTGGAAGTTGGGGTCCGCCTCGTCCTGCAGGCCGGTGACCTGGCGGATGAGCGCGCGCAGGTCCTGCTCCCGCTGGCTCTCCGCCCGGCCAGCGGGCCGCCCGGCCCACGCCATTTCTGACGCGGCGCCGCCGTCTGGAGCCCGCGGCCGCGCTCGCGAGAGTTGGCGCCTCGGGCCCGCGCCTCCGCGAGGGCGCGTAGTTATCGCGAGAGTTTGCGCAGTTTGTTGCGGATTTTCTGGAGCGTTTTGGTTAGAGGTATAAGTTCTGATTATTTCCAGGGCGACCAGTTAGCTGTCCAGTTCACTTGCAGTAACCTCCTCTCAGCCTCAGTTTCTCCTTCTGAGGGTGACCACTGCTAAGCTCCGGCGCGGACTGTCCGCGAACGCCGCAGCTATGGCTCACATCCCGGTGTTTGCAAAGGATGATTTCCGCAGACAACGTCTCGGTTCCATAAATCTTATTCATAGTTAAAGCTGTTACCACTAAGCTGCTCCCATAACTTGCTCACAACCAGCCTTTACAAAACTGATTCCATACATCTTTAGCTCTTAAAAATTTTATTTGGGTCCTCTGTAGTGTTGTGCTGTGAGGTAGGTAGACGGGATTGTAAACGCCGGAGCGGAGCGAGAGAGGTTTTTGCCGCCCCGAGGCCGCTGCTGTGCGGAGACCCGGGGAGCCTCCATCGCCATGTCTGATCAGGAGGCAAAGCCATCAACTGAGGACTTGGGGATAAGAAGGAAGGCGAGTACGTTAAACTCAAAGTCATTGGACAGGATAGCCGTGAGATTCACTTCAAAGTGAAAATGACAGCACATCTCAAGAAACTCAAAGAATCAGACTGTCAAAGACAGGGCGTTCCAATGAATTCACTCAGGTTTCTCTTTGAAGGTCAGAGAATTGCTGATAATCATACTCCAAAAGAATTGGGAATGGAGGAGGAAGATGTGATTGAAGTTTATCAGGAACAAACGGGGGGTCATTCAACGATTTAGATATTCTTTTTATTCATTTTCTTTTCCCTCAATCTTTTTTTATTTTTAAAAAAATAGTTCTTTTGTAATGTGGTGTTCAAAATGGAAATGAAAACTGGCATCCCATCTCTTTAAAACATCCAGTAATTTGAATTCTAGTGCTCATTATTCATTGTTTTCGTCGTGCTGATTTTTTGGTGATCAAACCTCAGTTTTCTTCACATTGTCTTCTGCATTTTAAAAATTACATGTGTGCACAGAGAGGCTGCAGATTTCAGGACTGTGCATTTTCAGGCTTGTGATCATAAGGTCGACCCGTGCGATTGTTCCTGGTGGCCCTGAAGTTCGTGCCTTTTCAGGTGGCCCTGAAGTTCGAGCTTGTGATTGCTTCACTCCTGGACTATAACTTTCAGTGGGAGGTAGAAGTTTTTCAGAGAACCGAACTGTGGAAAAATGACCTTTCCTTAACTTGAAGCTTAAAATCTGAGGGTCTGGACCAAAAAGAAGAGAAACATGAGCTTTCATGTCCAGATAACAGACATGGTGAGAGATTGATCAACTCCAAGGGTAGCTTCACTGAAAAGAAAGCAGTTTTACAATTTAAAAAAATCTTGTCAGAAGATCCCAGAAAAGTTAATTTTCATTCAAAATTAATAAAGTTACTCACGCAGATGTATGTATAATAGAACACTGCTCCTTTTGATTTTGTTTGTACTTTCTGGCCTGGGATATGGGTTTTTAATGGACGTGTGTACCAGCTTCATTAAAATAAACAATATTTGTAAAAACTGTAAAAAAATTTTTTTTATTTGGGTTGTACTAGGTTTTCATTGTGATAATTGTGATAATGCATGCTGATGGCACCCAAAACAGAGATTGCACAAATCCCACGAGGAGGAGGAAAGGCTTGCGGTAGAAGGGAGCTGCAGAAAGGAATTCATGCTGTCTGCCTGGGTTCATGCCTCCCTCATTTAGCTTTGGAACCAGTGCACAGGGTGTAACCCTCTTCAGTTTCAACTATAATTTGTGTGTTTATAAATCCAAGCATAATCTGATTTTCTGGGCACCTCAAATCCATGACCTAATTGTTCACTATATATCTTTTAAAAAAAAAATTGGAGCTCAAGCGATGCAAGATGGCAGTAACCACGGGCTTGGACAATTTATGAAAACCGAATGTATACCCTTAAAATAGATGCGAACATAAATACCCAGAAGCACCCCCTTTGTAAGATTTGTAACAAGAATTAATATGAATGGAGTTAATGGTTCTAACGGAATGGTGGACCCAAGAGTCATATCAGTGGTAGCAAAATAGCAGAATTCATATAGCATCAAAGTTGTTCTGCAAGAGCTTTGGCGCTTAATGGTGTCTAAAGAAAATACGAAACTTCCTCAGCTGCCTGAAAGACAGTGTTAGAGCAATTAATCAAAACCTCCTGAACCTCCCCTCCAGCCCACACCCCAATTCAATTTATTTTTTTTCCCCAATTCAATTTAAGCAGTCTTTATTTTCAACAGTAGTATATTTTCTAGTTATGTCTTGTAGACCTCAAAGTACTGGAAAGGAGGTTCCCATTGAAAGACAGCGTATCTTTTTTTTTTTTGGCCAGCTCAGCCTGCCCTGAGGGTGGAGCTAGTGTAGCATGTGGTGCTGGGGATCAATCCACGTCCCTTTGCACTTGACTAAACTTGTCTGAGCAGTCGCTTTAGACTGCTGAGCTATCTGAGCTATCTCATGGGCCCAAGGCAGCATATCTTAAGATACTGTAAATGACACGAACCTTTTGCCACTTGAGTAAGTTGTGCTATAACAATCATCCTGTGGGGTATGGCCACTGTCCACATGGGTGAACTTCTGGGACCAAGGAAGGATGTGTAAATCGATCCCCATCTGGACTGATGGGGCCTGTCTAACTTAACTGTGAAGAGGCCCGTCACACAACCACCTTGCTGCTGATTCCCGGCGGGGTGCTGCCTTGCCCCTCCCTGCCCCGCCTCTGCCACCTGGAGCCCCGGCCTGGGTGGCTGGTTAAGTAGAAGGGAAGGCTTCAGGTTGCTGCCTGTGGGGCTACTGTTTGGCTGTGGAGGTGCCTTGGCTGCGCCCTGGCTTCTTTGCTTTTAGGTCTCAAGTGCCGCCCCCTTCCAAGCCCTCGACCTGTCCTGCTCTCCTCCAGCGCACCTTTGCCAGTGCATAGATTGTAACCCTCTGAGCCCCTCTGAAATTGGACTTCGGTGAGGAATTCAGGGCTTTCCCCATCTCTCCCCCATTTTGATTGAGGGGTGCTGCTTTTCCTCTTCCTCCTCCCCTTTGTCACAATGTCACCCCCAGCACTCTCCACGCCCCTTCCTTCCTCTGGCCAGAAACCATTAGGTAAGGTTGGAAAGAGTCTGACCTCTCTCCCTTAGCTTTGGAAACTCTTGATTTATTGCTTTCAGCTGTGTGATTTCCAATTTGTTCTGTGTTAGTGTCCTCTGCACTTGTTACAGGTGGGCTTGGGTTCTGAGGTTGCATTTTGTTCCTTCTCATCATTTTGTGTAGCACTGTCTTCTGCCCTTTGTTGTAGATCTTTGCTGTAGTTATAACCTTCGCATGTACTGAAGTTCAGGTGCAGCTCTACAGAGTTTGGAGTTATCCAGCTGCGTCTGGCTTAGGTCTGGCTGCTGTGCTCAGCTCCTTCCCACTGCTGCCCTTGAGGGTGAACCTGTTGTGCCCCTGTGGCAAGATGATCTGCTCCTGGACTAGCTGGGTGGATCTATCCTCTACACTCTCTGCAGGGATTGCAGCTGCAGGATTACACCCCAGGCCTGTATGCCAGGTCTGAGCTGTGCCTGGAGGGGGCAAGGTAAAGTAGGGGGAAGAGGAAGCTCTCCCACACACTCACTGGACCTGGGCTAAGACTGGGTCCGGGGGTTCCCGGAACACCGCAAAATTCCTACTCAGCAGGCAGCGTGGGGGAGGTACTGCGGAGTGGTGGGGGGCGGCCTGAGGGGGTGGGAGAGGGTCCGGCCCACGCTGCGCCTGGGCTGGGACTGGTCCCGCCGGCGCAGGGTAGCAAGAAGCCCTCCACACACTCACCGGACCTGGGCTAGGACTGGGTCTCGCTCCCTTAGCTTTGGAACCACAGTGGTTCATTCTCCACCAGTGTGGGAAGTGAGTACCGGGCCCTGGGCTGCCACCTGCTGCCACCATCAGCAGATGTCTCAGCTCAGGTGTGATGAGGGGAACAGAGCAGCTGCTGGGGTCACACAGACCTGCCGGCACCCCGGGTCCCTGGCGGGCAGACCAAGCGAGGCCACTCATCAGCACACACAGTCGTCTGCACTGTTCCCATTCCCCCACCCACCTCCCTTTGGAGCTGAAGGCAGTTTACACAGGCTTTCCTTTGGGCGCCTTGCCTCCATTTGGGTCCGGTGCGCAGTCTGAGAACTGGAACAGAAGAACCCTGCCGGCGTGGACTTTGGCTCTGGTGCTGCTGCTTAGGCTCGGCAGGGATGAAGGAGCAGCCTGGCGTGCGGCAGCTCTGGGGACTGGAGGCCTGGCCTCCTTGCCTCCCGGCTCCTGCTGCATCTTCCCACTGTCTGTTCAGGACCACTAAATGCTGAAATGTGGATGCATACAAAATAAAGGTAATTCATGTGAAAACAAAACAAAACATTGTGTGATATGTATGCATTTTTTGTAGAGGTCTTTTTAAGAGCAACAAGACCCAATGTCATAAAGTGACAATTCTCAGGTTAATCAATGCAGCTTTACTCAGTTTGTGGAAGTCTCCAGTGTTCACCGTCTCACTACTAGATCCGACTTGTACTGATCTGCCTGTTTACAGCCTCCAAAGAGCTGGGATTACAGGCGCAGGCCACCACACTCAGTCTCAAGGGCCATTTCAGCATGCCTGGGGGCGGCGCCTGCAGGCCAAGCCCAGGGATTGAATCCAAGCCCCTGAGCCTGCTTGCAGGAGCTTTAATCTGCTGAGCTATTTGGCCGGCTCAGGATTCTCCTTCCTGATATCGCTCCACTTCAAGTCCTTCTGTTTTCTCCTCCAGTTACTCAGAAAGACTCTGTAGAAGAAGGAGACGTCGGAATAAAGGCCAGAGTCAGTGGGATCGGCTGGGTCCTGCGTCCTTGCTCTCCATAGGCCACCTGTCCAAGTCTGCTCAGCGTGCTGTAGACAGAGGCCACAGGAGAATCCCCAGGATTCTGCCTCAGTATCTGATAAACACGGTGCTGGAAGGGCTGGGGTAGGATAGGGCAGACTAGATTAGGGTACGTTCTTTTTTCCTTTGTTTTGCTTTTTTCATATCTTGATTTTTTTATTAGCACACATTTGCAGTACATAATGCTCACATTCCTTGTATGGAGTTGGCGCCTCACACTGCCACAGAGTGTCCTGCAGGGTCCCTGCAGGTTGTCTCGTGTCCACTCCAGCTGCATAATTAAGCTTACAAAGAAAGAGAAAGAAAGCTAACTGGGTGCCATGTAAAACCAAGAAAGGCAAACAGACATGAAATTTCGATTCTACAGTTTTGAGTTCACAGAGCTCCCTCGCACAGCTTCCACGGGTCCCAGTGAAGGGGAGGCCACTTGGAGCCCCCGGCTGACAGGCACCCCCATGTTCTGCTCCTATGTGCTGTTTGGCCAGGTAGAAGGGGCACAGAGCTGCCTGTGGAGTGGAGGAGGGCTGGGGAATGGCGGATCCGGGTACTGGCCTTGCCCACTATTTGCTGACATCAGTGAGCGCAGGGATGTGGAGATGGGGGCTGCGGTGGGCCGCCGGGCAGCTCTCCCTCCGTTTAGGCTGAGCCTGACCCTCTTTCCTTGTGCTGATCCATGTGGCGCTGGCTTGGACTTTTCCTCATCCCTTCAGCTGGCGTTAAGCAACGCATCGGCCTAGCAGAGGTGCTGGTGGTAGTCTTTGAAGACAGCATGCATGTTTCCCCAGAACCCCACCTGCTACTCCCTCGTGTGAGACGGGTCACGATGGGACAAACAGCCAGTGCTCCATGCTGTCAGCTGGGAGCCAGCCGCGAGACAGGCTCTGACTTCCCGGGGCTGGAAAGGTTCTACATCAGAGCTGAAGCAGTGGCCCCAAAGCTCGAGACACTGCCTCTGGTGTGTAGGGCAGCTCGCTGTGCACATGGCGGGGTGGCTTCAGGCCTGGCTTGGCACTCACCTACTTCCGCTGCTCTTCCAGTCTCGCATCCACAAGCCGCTCCTTTCTTCACGACCGAGTAAAACCTGGGTCAAGCCTTCAGTCGAGGCTTTTGTTCCAGATAGCCACCATCAGGGCTGGACCTAGGACTCCTGGGCACCACGGATACAAATATGACTCAGGGTTTTTATTCTGACGTGGGTTGCGCTGGGTGTGGTAGATTGGAATTAACTTGATGGTATTCCAGTAATTTATTCATGGGACTACAAATATAAACTCAGATGGAGTGGAGGACCAGGAAGGTCCTTGACAGGGGTGGGGGTGATTTTCATAGAGTTCTGAGCCCTCTGAGGACACCCTGATGGAGCAGCCCCACCGTGGGCACCCTTGGAGCTGTTCTCTGTCTGAGCAGCCCTGGCCCAGGCTGGGACCCACTGCTTCTCCCCTCTGCTGTCTGCGTTAGAGCCCCTCGCCCTCGCCTAACGCAGGAATGGCTAGTGTGTGGATAAACGCAAGGAGTCTTCCACCAAAAGTCGCTGCTTCAGGGCCCTTCAAAAGTTTTTATTTTTATTTTTTCTGAATTTATTATTTTACTTTAAATCATTTTAATGAGAGAAAAAAAGATAAAATAGCAATGAAACAGTTTCAAAACAGGACAGTTATAATAATTAATACATTGTCTATTGTTGCCTTCCTATTATTCAGAGGACAAGAGGCAGACAAGATATCGTTTTTTTTTTTTTTTTTGTTTGTTTTGTTTTTTTTGAACCGGGGATTGAATGCAGGCCCTTGAGCTTGCCAGGGAAGCGCTCATTCCACTGAGCCATCTCCCCAGCCCCGCAGACATGATATCTTGTCTAAATAATATTAGTACAAACCTTTCTTCTCATAACATATATATATATATATATACATACATATATAACTTTTTCCATAACAAAATGGTCCTTTATTTATATCCCTCCTTTTTGTTTTGTTTTGTCAGAGATGGGTGTTCCACTGCAGTTAGAGAAGCTGTATTTGGAGGTCTTTAAAGGCCCTTTTCATACTTGATGCCAGCCCAAAGACTGCAGGCACTTGAATTCAGCAGAATACCCAACGCAGTCCAATCGTCCTTAATAGTAGTGAGTTATGCTGAGCTGCGAAAGGCTCCGGTCAACAACCGGACAATCGCCAGGTGTGCGGATAACGGTTCCTAAGGGGGTAGTTTTTAAAGACAGCACGCGTGTTTCCCCACGAAGCAGGGAAAACGAAGACCTCTGGCAAGGTAGCGAGGAGGCGCCTCTGGGGCTGCCGCAGGCCTGAGACCTGCCGAGCGCAGGCTGGGCCTCCCCGCCGTGCAGGAGCCGCCCGCGGGGCTGCAGCAGGCCTGAGACCTGCCGAGCGCAGGCTGGGCCTCCCC
>NW_004524775.1:3201228-3208005 GCF_000260255.1 Octodon degus
GCTGGGCCTCCCCGCCGTGCAGGAGCCGGCCGCGGGGCTGCGCGAGCCCGCTGCCCCCCTTTCCACAGGCGTGCGAACGACACGCAGAGGCGCGGGCGCAGAGGCTGCCCGCAGCAGGCGCCCAAGTGCGGGGCGCACGTGCAGCCGGTTGTCCAGGCGCGCCCGGAAGGCGGAGGGTGCTTCCAGAAGCTGTGCCTTAGGCAGGCGGGCGGCTGCGCACTGCCCGCCCGGCCGCCCCACCTCCGCTCTGCTGGGCCGCGACCCGCTGCTGTGGCAATCGAACCTCGACTGAGAGGCCCTGCAGGGGCTGGGCGCGAGCTAGCCCGGGCTCTGGCGCACTCCGCCCTGCTGCCCCGGGGCCGAGTCCGCGCTGCAAGGCCTCTCCTCGCCGGCAGGGGGCGCCCCAGGATGCGCGGCCCTGCCGGGAATCGGTCCGCGCGGCGCCTGGCGCAGCTCGGCGCACCCCCAGTAGGGGACGCTGCTGAGCGCGGGCGTCACGACTGGGATGCATCGTCACCTTTTTGTTATTTTTCAAGTAGGAAATTTTATATTTTTTCTTTGAAACGTCTTATCATTATGATTCTGTTTTTTAAAAAATGTGCATTGGCTCAATTGGAGCCCAGCCTGAGCATGTGTGTATTTTATTGAGGTCTTTTGTCTTTTAACATTGCTATCACTTAACATTTTGGGTTTTCTGTTGATATTTTTAACCTTTCTACCTTTCCCTGCTTCTTATTGGCGCGCGCACGCTTTTCTTAGTCCCGTTATTTCCCTTCTAATGGCTTAAGCACGATACTTTAGAGGTTTAAAACTTAGTTATAGTTGCGTCTGGAACTTCAAAGTGTATTTGATTTAATGCTTAATAAAGCTCCTATCCAGGTTCTCCTCCCAAGTAGAACAGAGTGTGTTTTGGGGACTATTGCATTTAAAGATCCTTTAAATATTTACTGGTGGTCTTAGTGACTTTTGTAGCACTGGGTTATAAGTTCATAAAAAAGGAAAATAAAATAATTCTTTTGAATCCTGATTGTATCCAAGGTTCTTGGAGTGAGAAAATATTCTGCGTCCAAGAGACAGCGGCGCACAGAACACAGCTTAACCTCACCGAGTTGAGCCGCCCTGGAATTCCTAGAAGCAGCCTCTGGCAGGGGCGCCTGCAGCACTCCGCTGTTGGCAGCGATGTCTGCACCACCCTGGAAGACAGAGTCACCCAGCTCACCCAGCTCACCCAGACCGGCTCACGGCCCTTCCCGCGAGTTCGCTTGGGGGTTCTGCAGTCTTCATCGCATGCCTCTGCCTGGAGGTGGTCCCGAGCTGCAGTTGGGGTTCACATGTGAGCACTTTTGGCCCTCTGTTGAGGTTCTGCTTCTCTGCCTTCCAGATCATTTTTCAAGATCATTTTGTCCCCCACGACTCTTGGAGATTGCTGGCCCTGCAGTCCTTGCTGGAGTGCAGTTAACCCTGCACTTGTTTGAACCCAAGGAAGCCACGCTGTGGGTGGCCGTTGTCAGTGACTCTCACTGGTGTTACATGTCATGAGTATAATTTGGATTAGACTTGCCTTTTATAAACTATTGGTGCTACTATATTTCTCTATCTCCTGACTAAAACTTTATCACGAAAACTGCATGATTTTGGTGCATGTGTGTATGTTTGTGTGCTGCTTTGGAGAACATGTTACATGGTGTGTCTAGATGGTACATTTCCCAAGAATTCTATTTAAATTGGCTGATTGATAGGCAAGAGCGCTCATAAATTACGCACACGTGACTTTTAGTCACATGCTTAGATACATGTTTGACAGATAAATTAAGCTCATTGGCTAAGTAAGAATAGAAGTGTCTTCAGAACTAGCTCACAAGGTTGCTTGGGTGGCTGGACGCCAAGACCATAGTTATTCCTGCTGTGTGCTTAGATGCAAGGACAAGCGCTGTGTGTGCCTGTGTGCTTAGATGCAAGGACAAGCGCTGTGTGTACCAGGTAGAGCAACTTGTCGGGTTCTCTTTGAAATAAAAGAAGTAATTTCAAAGTAACGACCACACTAGCCAGGTGTCTCAGCTTTCATCGAGAACAAACCAGTAAAAACAAATAAATATGGGCCGGGGAGATAGCTCAGTTGAATAAGCGCCTGCCTGGCAAGCACCAGGGCCTGAGTTCAATTCCCGGCTCCACAAAAAAAACCAAAAAAACAAAACCAAATAAATAGAAGTGGCATAAATGTCTATCATTGTACACAATACAGGTAACACAGTGAGTAATCTGTGGGTAAGTTAGAATACTGACACACCAGTTTCTAAATATAAATTCAGTTATTCTTGGCTTCTTGAAGGCTACAAAGAGACAGTCATACACCTGTGCTTAGCAAATGTGTTTTTATAAGCTGACCGCATGCAGGAAAATAGCCTGACTTTGCCTATGTGGGTTTTCATGAGAAGTGGGCTCACTTGCATTTGGTCAGTGGGAAAGGAAAACTGGGATGAGGAAGAACAAAAGAAAGAAGGGAAAAGGTATATTCAGGTACGTATGCAGGATAGTTTGTATAGATATCCTGTTGATTTCTGTTGGTCTTTTGAAAGGAGCAGTTAATGCTTAAAAGTTTCTCTTTTTATTCTTATATTTTTTTATTTTAATAATTTTATTGAGAAACAAATAGCACTGAGACAGTTTCAAAACTGATTATTACAACAGTTTCAATAATCAATACATTGCATATTGTCTTTTTCTCCCATAATTTTATTGATAAACAAATATCAATGAGACAGTTTCAAATCAAATCGCTAGGACAGTTTCAATAATTAACACACTGCATACATTCTTCTTAGTGGTTAATTGCTGTACAAGATGCGGACTTGAGATCCTATTTACAAACACCATTAGAACAAATAATTCTATTCATTAAGAGAATGTAACTATATATCTATCCTAACCACTTTGAATACACAGATACAAAATGGACATTCATCTGTATATATTCTTATATTTTTATTTTTCTTTCTTTAATTTCTTATAACTTTTGTCATCGTTGTTTTAACCAGTTTTGCAGGTTTGTATCTGGTCACCTAAACAACTAGTGTGGAGATAGCATCAGGCAATACAGCAGGCATTGTTTGATTCCTATTACTTTAATGAAATTTTGTATCATTTTTAATGCTTTTTTTACTATAGCTGCAACTTGATGAAAAGCTATGTAAAAACATAAAATTATGTTATGAAGACAAAGTAATTCTGACTAAATTTACAGAGCCTATACACATTTTTTTAAAAAGATTTATTTGTTTGGCACAAGGTCTCGCTACATAGCTCAGACTTACAGTGATCCTCCAGTCTCAGCCTCCCCAGTGCTGGGATTACAGGTGTGTGCCACCACACCCTGTTTCGGGCCGGCTCAGCGTGGGTCTGGTGTGGCATGCAGTGCTGGGGGTTAATCCCAAGTCCTTGCGCTTGCCAGGCAGGTGCTTGGCCACTGAGCTATCTCCCCAGCCTTATAAATTAATTTAAAATGTACATTTAATGAAGTAAGCAAGGCAGAAAGGAACTAGTAAGTACAAAAATGAGAGACAGAAAAAGGTTATGGGAATATTTGGTGTCTGCCTGGCAAGTATAAGGTCCTGAGTTCGATTCCTAGTACAAAGAAGAAGAAGAAGAAGAGGAAGAGGAAGAGCAAGAAGAAGAAAAAGAAGAAAAGGAGGAGGAGGACGAGGGGAAGAGGAGGAGGAGGAGGAGGAGGAGGAAGAGGTTTTGTCCTTTCCTACAAGGCTTCTTAGTGACTCCTGTGTTTAGCTTGGAGTGTGCATGGAGGCAGACCTTCCTGCCTCAGCCTTCGGAATTGAGAAATGCACAAAGCCAGGGGAGGGGGGGTTGTGTGCAAGCAAAAGCCTGAACAGTTTCTGTAGCCTCATTAGTTGACCTTGAAAACACCTGCTAAGGTTGGAGGCCCCAGAGCTGGGTGACGCATGGTGTCTCCGTCTCCCACTCACTCCGCTGTAGAGGACACCCCCTGACTGAAGCCACCTAAGAGCTAAGCGTGCTCTCCAGTGAACATTATCATCCTGCACTCTGCGGAAGTCACTTTTCTTTACCTCCCTCCACCCGCCAAGAAGCAGCTTTTTGCTATCTTCCTTGTTCTCCAGGGAAAGGATGCCTTCGGCTTCCACAGTTAACTGCAGAATTGATTATTCTTGGTGGAGAGAACCAAAAGAATCGGGGTCATCAGGCTCTCTGCCCAGTCACTGTTCTCCAGCTTTGCGAACCCGGAGCTCCGGTGCCTACAGACAACAGCCGCCACGTATGCGAGAATAAGACCGTCCACGACTGGACTGCACTGCCCTCCTCCCGGCCTTCCTGATGCGCCTGGCCACAGCACCCCTGTAAAGCCTGTTCCTAGCATCCCCGCACGAGGTAGCAATTGCCCCTAACTTCTTTGGTTTGCTCAGTTTCCAAATACATTCTTTCTCTTGGCTGAACAAGCTTCCCCTTGAGTCCCTGGCCTTTTGCAGCGGCAGGTAAAGAGCATTAATTAATAAGACAAGTATCTCCACACCAGCTAAGCCGAATGTGTAGCCAGAATTAGGCTTTCTAGTACCAGTGCGACGTTGTTCACAAAGATTGAGATCTAATTACAAACGATGCCCTCATAATTCTTGGGACAAGAGCTCCCGGACTATTTTTTCTTTTTTTGGTACCAGGATAGAACTTGGGACCCTGCGCTTGCCAAGCAGGCGCTTATGCAGCTGAGCAACCTCCCCGGTTCAAAGCCAGTTTTTTCACTGCCAAAGGATCACAGCCCACACCCGTGACATCTGCCAGTTGCTCCCTGCCAGCACAGCTCCGTGTCAAAGCATTTCTCTTCCTGAGACCCCGCAGGACAGACACCGGCACTCGGCGCACCTTACAGGGAGGAGGAGGCTGCGGCAGCTCAGTCACTAGAGTCAGAGCTCGAGTTCAGATGAGTCGGTCTGATTTCAAGGTCTTGGTCTTACAGCAACGCTGCGCTCACCCAGGAGAACTCTTCAGAACAAAACAGAAGCTTTTCGGGCCTCGCTGAATTAAAGCAACGGGCTGCTATGGCTTGGGTACGTGCGGTGTTGGGCGTGGTCCTCAGGGTGGTGCTGCGGGGACCTTAGGAGGTGCGGCCTGGTCCCCCCTGCCGCGAGGGGGGAATGTTAGGGCCCACTTTAGAAAATGCTAAGCCTCCCCTGCCCTACAGCCCACCCCCCACCGCTAAATATTTGCTCAAGAAACGCCCACCAACGCTCTCCGCACGCACGGTCCGGTCGGGGAAAGCGCCACACAACCCAAGAGGTCATCACAGCGGAGCGGAGCGAGCGGACAGCAAATGTTGGTGCGCGCAGGCAGATCCCTGTTGGGCAACGGGAGGAGCGCGGGCCGCTGCTCGCCATCGCTGGACCTCAGCTGAAAGGGGGACATTTATTTGGGCCCATGGCTTCAGGCTCCAAGGCCGTGCTGGCCTGGTGGAGAGGGACAGCAGGGGGAGGCGCGGAACCCCGAAGAAGCCCGGAGAGAGAGCAGGGGCCAGGGACTGGCCTCGCCTTCCAGGCCGGGTGAGCCACCCCCGCAGGCTCCGCCTCTCACAGCGGCTCAGCTCTGGCCCGTCCTCATGGCACGCCCCCTGGGGAGAACTGCGCCCCACAACCGCATCACCTTCCAAGAATCCCACCTTGGAGCTCCTGAAGCTTGTGTGTAGAGAGCCCATGCCGCGAATCGCGGCTTCAGAACCAAAACTCCTAGGGACCATTGGGTGAGGCCTGCTGCAGCCCTTGAAGCCTGCGCTAGATTACCCCTCCCACCGAGTGTGCCAAGATGGCGCTCATTTCCTGCTTCCGCAGTCGCTATACACCCGCCTATAATGATGTAAGATACCTTCCCTGAGATTGTAACCAATGGCGCTGTAACATGTATCAACCCTCGATTGGACAGTGTGAGGATATAAAAGAAACGCTCCCCGATGGGGAGGGTCAGAGACAGGAAGAGGGACGGAGAGAGGAACTGTGCTCTCTCGGGGCGCATCACTCAGGAGAACGATTAAAGCCTTTCCGCCGTACAAATCGTGTTGAGTGCTTTCCTGCTGGATGGGAGGGTGCCCGACACTTGTGAGCAAAGTTGTTGGGTCCCCCCCCCCTTCGGAACAGGGGATTGAACTCAGGCCCCAGGGAAGCGCTTTTCCCCCTGAGCCATCTCCCTGGCCCTAAGCAAAGTTTTAGATCTAAACCGTAACAGCGCACCACAGGTGTGCATCTCCAAGGACTTGTGCTGGCGGAGGAAGCCCGACAGCAAAGAACAGGCGCTGGATCGTTCCACTGATTAAAGACTGAGAAATGAAAACCACATACTAGCGCTGGGGAGCAGATTCGTCGCTGCCTGGGATGGGGCAAGGGTGTCTGAGGAGAAAGAGGGCATAGGGCTGGGGAATCGCAGGACTTGGTGGAAGGGCTCTGTTCAGACTAGCTCAGGTAGGGGCGCAGGCCTGTAATCCCAGCGCTCTGGCAGGCCGAGGCAGGAGGATTGATGGCAAGTCGAAGCCCATCCCGGACTTCTTACTGGTTTAGTGAAACCATCTCAAAATTAAAAAAAGGAGGAGGAGGAGGGAGGAGGAAGGGGGAGGAGGAAGAAGAAGAAGAAGAAGAAGAAGAGGAAGAAGAAGAAGAAGAAGAAGAAGAAGAAGAAGAAGATGAAGAAGAAGAAGAAGAAGAAGAAGAAGAAGAAGAAGAAGAAGAAGAAGAAGAAGAAGAAGAAGAAGAAGAAGAAGAAGAAGAAGAA